>NC_081408.1:500499743-500799743 GCF_030272615.1 Cryptomeria japonica
ATTGGTTACTTTACTTCTTCAATTCTATATGTATCGTTATACCGGTTGGTGTATGTATGTTTTAATAAGGTTAAAGTTGATCATACCAATAGAACACTAATTCACCCCCCCTCTTAGTGTTCTTGGATTCCAACAATTGGTATGAGAACCTTGTGCCTCAGAGGAAGTTTAACAACTTGAGGAAGATCCTAAATCCAGAATCCATGGATATGGGTTTAAAAAAGCAACTTGAGATGGCACTTGAAGGCTATGATGTTGAAAGGATAAAGAACTTGAAGTTACAAAATGAATTAAATTCTTCTTAGGAATTCATTCTTGTCCTACAGGAGAGGCTGTCAACTGTTTAAGCTAGGAGGAAGGAACTTTTACAAAATCAAGATGATGAAGAGAAAGATGCACTTAAGGAATAGTGTCAGAAGTTGAGTCAGGAGAACATGGTAATGAGAAATGAAATGCAATCTATAACTATGAGGATGTCTAATGAGATTGAAGATCGGAAGAAAAAGGAAGAAAATCTTGTTGTATCTCTGAAAAACAAATTTGAAGAATGTGGTAGGTTGGTTCATGAGAATGATATGTTGAGAACTGATTTAGTACAATCCCAAAGTAATGAACAAGAGCTTGAGAGACAATTGATAATTCTAAGAGATGATCTAATTATTGCAAGTGAGTATAGAGAAAAATTCAAGATTAGTTCAGCACAGCTAGATGAGTTATTGAAGAGACAAAGGCAAAATGGAGATTCCAGTGGACTTGGATTTGAACAAGGACAAAGTTCCAATACTGCTAATGAAGATCAAAACCATAAGGCACCAGTAAGGTAGTTCAATGCTTATAAATTTAATGGTAGATGCTTTGTTTGAAATAAATTTGGTCACATGGCTAGGCAATGCAGAAATAGAGAAAATCTGAATAATAATTCTACTCTTGGTCAATGTTCTAAATGCAATAAGAATGGTCATAAAATAGAAGATTGCAGAATGAATGTAAAATGTTATGCGTGTGGAAAATTTGGACATATGGCTAATCAGTGCAAGTCAAGCAATTATATTGGTTTTAGCAAAGCAATTCAAAAGAACAATGTTATATGTTATGCATGTAATGAGGTTGGACATATTGCTAAATTTTGTAGAAGTAGAAATCCACCGGTTGGTAATGAAGAATCAAATGAGAAAGGGAAAGAAAAGGTTAATGAAATCCAACAAGATCATACCCAGAGATGGGTCAGGAAGATTGAAGAACAATCTATAGATGGCAATGCATCAGTTACTTATCCAACAAAGGAGGTTGCTCCAGCATTGGCAGGAAGCTCATCTGGTAACTAAGGCAGATGCCTTAGGGGTAGGAAAAAATTCATGAAGATGTTGCATATGCCTTGGGAAGAGGTTTTGGAAGATGTTCCAGACATTGGAGATGCTTATCCGGCATGGAGATGTTTTGTTGAGATCTGATATCTTCCACCAGAAGTCATTGATGTCAATGAAAGATTAAGTTTTTTCTTGGAGGATAAAAGGTTGAATTTGTTAGACAGTTCCAATACTTGGAAGACAACTGAGAGGGGGGGGTGAATCAGTTGTCACAGATTACCAGAACCATTATCAATTAAAAATTTAATACCGAAACCCAAAACATTAATACTAGAATAGCAATTAAACCAATTAAGCATAAACAATAATCACATAATAAATACCATCCACATGACACCAAGGTTTATACGTGGAAAACCCGGTAAAGGGAAAAACCACGGTGGGAAGCCTACCCACAGTCAGATAATACTTTTGTAGTAAGTATGTGTATTACAATTAAGGGGCCTGCACTTTCCAAGAAGGCCAATAGCCTAGAGTGCACCGCTCATCACAAAAGGAGCCTCACTGACTACATAGAAATCTAGACTACAATCTGGAGAAGTGTTGAACTACAAAAAATAGCATCTCCTATGCTTGAGTACAATTTCGGTTAAGCTCAATACCGGAGGACTAAATCCTCTTACATAGACCCAATTTGATCTCCAATGATCGACCAAATCCTCTGCCTGAATGATATTACATTATTTTGCACATTACATATCCATTTCCCATTCCTATGATCTCTACCAGATATGTAATCTACAATGAGATCTTATATCTATATATACAAACCCTCAACCATAAATAATTAGGTCGGCCACTAGATAATAAACCAATTACATAATTACAAACCATATTGGCCTTAGACCAAATAAATAATATCCGACACATAAGACATCCCAAAAACACATCGAGAGGTCCAATCCACACGTTACATTAAACTCGATCCATAACCTAGATCAACCGGGACCCAGTATAGGTCCACATGCTACAACAATGATCTCCATCTGCCAAGTCTTGAACATGATCACCATTAGCATCCTGAAACTCCACCCGAAGCTGCACCAACACCGCTTATGCAATTCATCAAAGATCTTCATCAAAATCTCTACTGGTGAAACCCTCGCCGGAACCAGAAACAAAGCTTATAAGTAAATAGGATAACATCTGATCATCAGACCAAAACCAACATACTGAATATAAAAATGAGTATCATGGTTAAGTCAATTCCATAACCAAACTATATTAGAACCTACCGGATCATGCCAGATCCAAATCAACCAGAAACCACTCAACCTACCAGGACCAGAAGGGTGTCGGTAAAGCATCCAAACGGCTAGTGTTGGCATCAATGACACAACATCAATGCAACACATAATCAATTCCACACAATGACCAACAATCTCCCCCTTTGGCATTGATGGAAACACTGGATGTGAAAAACATCTAAGTACCAAGAAATGCCAAACAACTTTCCCCCAATGGAAGACAACCAACAGTCTCCCACTCAAAGTTATAGCAATGAAATTCTGAAACAAAGACCAAACTCCCCCTTTGAATAATATCTTTGTAAAGCTCTGAATATCTCCCTATCAATATCTCTCTCCCTTTCTTTTTCTTTTTCGCTTCCTTTTTCACATCAATATCACTCCCCCTTTGACATCAATGCCAGAAATCTGACAAAAATATCAAAGCAAAAACATAAACCACTGAATCACAAAGCTGACTACTCCCCCTGAGTAGTAGCATCCCCACATTAGTGCCATAATGAATAGTATCTCTGATAATGCATGTCGAACTGATGCCAAACTGCATCAATCAAGTCTCTTTCGGAGGGGCACAAACTCCCAATATGTCTTTCAGATACCCAAATTATTCCTTGGGCAAAGGTTTAGTGAAAATATCTGCAATCTTCTCTTCAGTGTTCACATAAACCAGTCTAACTTCTTTTGCTTCCACCTTTTCCTTCAAAAAGTTGTATTTGATTGATATGTGCTTTGTTTTAGAATGAAATACCAGATTCTTTGATATATCAATGGCAACAGAGTTCTCACAGTGAATAACTACCCGTGCATCACAATCCACCTTTATATCCTTCAACATTTTCTTCATCCATAAAACTTGTGTACAGTTAGTAGCAGCAACAACATACTCAGCTTCAGCAGTAGATAAATAAGTACATGATTGTTTCTTGATGATCCATGAAACCAACTTCTTTCCAAGAAAGAAAGATCCATCGGAAGTACTTTTTTGGTCATCAACATCTCCAGCCTAATCAGCATCTGTATATGCACATAAAGTAAAGTCATCATCCTTAGGGTACCACAAACCATATTTCGATGTACCTTGCAAGTATCTAAAAATCCTTTTCACCACACTCTCATGATTTTCTCTAGGATCACTCTGAAATATCAAAACAATGCAAACAACATTCATAATGTCAGGCCTATTATGAGTCAAATAAAATAGACCTCTAATCACAGATTTGTATCTTATAGGATTTACCGGTGCAGAAACATATTTTCTTGTCAATTTCTCACTTGTAACCATAGGAGTACTTGCTGGTTTAGAATCTCCCATACCAAATTTCTTCATTAATTTCTTAGCATACTTAGTTTGACAGATAAAAATACCTTTGTCAGTGTGATTAATCTGCAAACCTAAGAAAAATTTCATCTCTTCAATCATAGACATTTCAAATTCTTTCTCCATATTCTTAGATAATTCTATGCATAACTTATCTTCACCTCCAAAAATAATGTCATCAACAAATATTTCAATAATCAGTATATCATCACTTTAAGGTAGGATACACCCAAGAGAGAGAGAAGAGAGGGAGCACGTTATTGCAAGGATTTAACCCCCAATCAAGGTATAAACCTAAGGATAATGAACACGAAACATGAGGTAGTATTGCTTTCCTCAGGGTCAATATGATTTATGATAACCCATGTATATCATGTATGCATATGCATATAATAATCTTCATTCCCCAAAGAAGGACAGTACCTTAGAAAAAAGAGAAGAGAGGTTGTCTTTTGAGTCAACATGAAAGAGATTAAGAAAAGATCTCAATGCCTTGCATCATCCCTGAGTAGACATTAAGGGAACAATAGAAGAACAGGGATATAAATAGAAGAACGGTCACAAAAGAGAAAGAAAGCAAAGGGAGAAAGATCTGCAATTCTAATATGCTAATCTAGTACGACATCTGCCTCCCAATCTTGCTGATCACTATTTCAAGAAGGTGAGCAACATGCCAGAGGAGCAATATCAAGCACAATAGATGGAGCTATCATAAGATCCAAACAAGGACTATGCTCATGTTGTAACTCACTTTGTTTGATTTGAGGAGCTAGGATTAGGGTTTGTGAAAACTCATCTGATAAATGCTTGTCCATATCAACATACTTATACTCACTGTCAGAAGCATTGGGAGTTGTATTACCATTATGAATAACATTTTCACCCATTTCTTCATCAAAGTTTAGAGAAAGAGGAGCAAGAACACGAATAGGAGTAAAACCATCACATTTTTTATGCAACTTATGGTTTGGAGATGTAGGTTGAACATCTTGCTTAGGAGAAAAGGGAATCATGTCAACTATTGGAGTCTAAGGAGATTGAATAATTTGAGGGATAACTTCATGAGCTTGAAAATGACATCTTCATTGGTGTTCTCTCGCCCAATGATTTCGTCGAGTCTTAGTGGAAGGTTGAGAAGGAGGAGGAACACTTGAAAAAGTAGGAATATTTCTCTCCTTGATAGTTGAAGGTTTCAGTTAAGATCTTTTTGGTTGAACAATAGGAGAAGCATACCTCTTCTCTTGATAATAGGAAGGAGGTGAAACTACACCATAGAAAGGAGGAATATTAGGTGTAGGAAGGAGACCAGGTCCATCATGAGGAGGAGGTATAGATCTAACCTTAAGAGGAATATTGTTGTTCTCCTTAAGAGAAGGTTAAGTCACATCCATAGGTATAGGTTGACAATCTTCCTTAGGAGGGAGATTAGTTCTATCTGAGAGGGGAAGAACCTCATCTTGAAGAATAATAGGAATGTCAAGTGTTGGAGATCTAGGTTGACTTAAGGATAATATTATATCGTTCTTCCATTTTTGATGAGATTGAAAAAGAGCATCGCTCCTTGATGGAAGAGATTGAAATTGTTTAGGCCAAAAGAGATCAATAGGAACACTAGGGCTTCTTTCGGATGGACGAAATAAGCTATGGTTCATGGTTATGATTTTTCCATTGTGAGGGAATTTAAGACACTTGCAAATTGGAGAAGCAATAGCCTTTATGGAAGATAGCCAAGGATAGCCCAACTTCACATGGAATTGCTCAAAAGATGGTATGATAACAAATTTGACGTCCATGGATTTAGCATGAACTTCAATAGGAAGGGTGATAGAACCAATGGTAGGACAATAAAACCATCAAATAACTTCACGAACACATTAGAAACGTCATATATTGTCTTATGCAATCGTAAAGTGAAAAGATACTCTTCAATTATGACATTAACCATGCAAGAGGGATCAATCAGGGCACCATGGCAAGGGATATCCTTAACCTTTGCAACTATGTATAAAGGGCCATCGGGTGCTCTAATGGTCTCACTAGGGTCAAATGTAATACAAGGATCCTTAGGCATATCCTGTGTTTCTACCATATTGTGTGGGAGAAAAAGTTACACTAAGCAAACATGCCCTAATCTCACTTTCAACCACACACTTGTGGAATATGAAAGAGCCTAGACGTATCACACAATTGGCTACTTCTTCTTGTGGAAGAGAGAGCCACGAGCTACCTATTAGGATTTCTATTCCTTTGTTGCAATTGAAAGATGAAATGATGCAAGTTCAATCCCTAACCCCAAAGTGCAAGTATGAACTAATAACAAGATTGCAGAATTGAACTTAAACAATGGAAAGCTGTAAACACAAGGACAAGACAAGAATGCAAATGCGTACCCAGAGTTAAAATCGGATTGAAAATGTTCGGGACGGGGGCGCGGGTGCCACTGTCCTGATTCTGCCCCTGAAACTGCTCCGAAAACTGCTCTTTTGCACTTTGGAAAAAGCTGTCAAAAATGCTGAAAATGCTGTCTGTCAGGAGGACCAGGGCACCCAGCGCCCCTGTCCTAGCAAGACCAGGGCGCTCCACGCCCCTGTCCTGGTCTTTTTCTCTGAAACTTGGTGTGTTGTTTGGTCTCCGTCTGCTTCTTCCAGATCTGTAACTTGCGGCGTCGTCCAAGTCCCGAAACATGCACTTATATCTGAAAAGGTGTTTGGGCGGCTATATAGGGTTTTGCCTTAGTCAAACCCCCGCTTCGGTGATTTCCACCTCCACGAATAGCCAAGTTGTACTGTAAAATGTATTGTGTGTGCAGACCTAGTGTGTGTGCAAGGTCCTAAAATGCAAGAAAGCAAACTAGAGCAACCTAGAAAGTAAACCCTAATTGCTTGTAAATGATAATGTAAATACTCTAAATCAAGATGCAAAGTGATCTAAAGCATGAATAAAGGATATATTGAAGCTTATGCAAAGACATGAAAACAACATGAAATCATACCCAACCCTCAAGGGAGGAGTACAAGCCAATCTTCAGTCGGTAATATCCTATTGTTCTTCAATGTCTTCCAAGCCCTAAGTGAATGAATGAGATTGATGAATGCTTGATAGAGGGATGTTGAATGTTGTTGAAGTCTTCAAAGATCTGCTCTTTCACTGCATATGAGGTTCCTGAAAACAAAATCCTGGATCCTTTCAAATGAAGAAAGAGAGCTCTTAAGTAGGAAACCCTAGGTCTTAATTTCATCTTTTGGCCGACCTAGAGATTGAATCTCCCACCAATTTCTTGGGGTTAAGCTTTATTTTATGATTGGATCGCGCTCCTAAAATTTCGGGAAAAATGTCCGGGACCATGTTGCACTCCGGGAGCCATGGTCCCGACAACTTTTCACCAAATTTTCAGGGCCATCAGATATGATGATTTTAGAGAGAATCCCGAAGTTACAGGTGATTTCGAGATGTTTTGACCCCCGAAATCAAGCCCCCAAGTTCAAAATAGGACCTAATTAGGGTTTTTGATTAAATGATGTATTGGAAGAATAAAATGAAAGGGGCACACTTTAATGAAAAGGGCCCAATTTTATGATATAGGAGATGATAAAATAGAACCTTAGACCTAATTAATTTAATTAATTAAGTGCTAAAGGGGAAATGTAATGAAAAATGTAAAATGCGCCAAGGCGGGTGCTAAACTAGGTGTGAAATTGTACCACCCTAGCAAGTGCGTACAATTTACGACGCTACATTTAGCCCCCACTTTAGCGGTCATATGAACACTACGTGCATATGCAAGCTAAAGTACAGAAAAGTAAACATTATTTGAAAAGGATATATCCATAAGTCTGTTGAACGAAGCCCCCAGCGGTATCTGCAGTACACAGTTAGGAACCGCACCCTACAAAACACACGTTAGATCACAAAATCACCTAATGCTTACTAAGGAAGGTGATGAAAATTCAAGGGTAGCTATATGCCCCCCCCTGTTTCGGCTTGCTAATTTTAGTGAGTTGAAACAGGGTATCATGTTTACCACTTCGAATTGTTAAAGAATATTGATGACAAATGCTCACAAGAAGATTTGATATGAGATGAAAAACTAATGGAGAATCATTTGGTAAGAAAGAGGACTAAATCTCAATTCAAACAAAACAAAGAGTGTGAGGATTTGAGAGTTCTCTAACACGAGATGAAGGATGTAAATGGAAACAAAATGCAAAGAGAAGAAAAGAAAGGAAAAAAAGCATGAATACACACATTGGTGATCCATGAGAAGAATAGTGAGAGAGAAAACATGGACTTCTTGCCCCTAGACCTTGTCTAGGTGATCCATGGGAAAAGGACATGGAAAACTAGCCCCCAGAGTCTGTCTAGGTGATCCATGTAAGGGAGGAGAGTGAGAAAGTCTAGCCTTATGCTGCTAGTTCCACTCAACCTCGTGCATGTGTGTGTAAGTGAGGTTAGAAGCACCTCATAGGAGTCTATGCCGGAGTATGCTACAACCTATATATGTATAGTACAAAAGTGTGACATCTCGCTCTAAGAGTCTGTGCTCTGGTTCCAAGAATAATCACCTTGCATAAAAGAAAAATGGAGACATCTCGCTCTAAGAGTCTGTGCTCTGGTTCCAAGAATGACCCATTGCTCAAGAAGTGTAATGTTTATGTCATAAGTAAAGTAGAACAAGGATACCTACCTTCATCACAAAAGAAGATACCCCAAAAATGCAACAATGTCATAGATCCAAGCAAGAGAGTTCTGCACTCTTTAAGCAAGGATAAGATAGTTGAAAAGGGATATCTTGTAGTATGTGTAAAGGAGATCCTTAGAGGAGAAGAGATACCTATCCCCAAGGGGAATTGTCTTAGACAAATATAACATCTTCTAGAATAAGACAAAGAAGAGAATAAGAATGCAATACTTCCTTCTTTTGCGAGGTGAAAGTGATTCTTAATGAAGGATGATGCTCCTTTTAACCCAATTGGGATAGTGAATTCATTATGGATGTATTTTACCAAGTGCAAAAGAGGTTGTAGTCAAGGACTTACACCTCTTGTAAGAGAGAATCCTTGAACAAACAACAACAAATGCATACAAGGCATAACATCAAGTAATAAAGTCCACACCATCCACAAAATAGGAAAAAGTGGATCCTTAGATAAAAATAAGGAAAGATCATTGCCTCCCAAGGATAAAGACAATGAGAAGGACTTACACAATCTTCTAGGGAGAGATTTGGGAATAAGCAAAAGAAGAGATGTATGAAATCACTCTTGTCCCCATAGGAACAAGAAAATTAGGCTATTATGTTGCTTCAAAAAATATATGATTGCACTTGAAATTGTACCATCATGAATGACAATGAGCCCCTAGTAAATGAGTTACCAATGTCACATAATGATGAGCAACATAATAGCCATTAATGTTATTTAAAGACATGATGGATTGAATGAGGTATTTGAATATGACATGCTAAATGCTCAACTATAAGTGAGATCAAAAACATGTGTAAAATGATAAAAATTGAACAAGAAAAGTCACAAGAAATCTTAGGAGAGGGATGAGTGTAATTTATTAGAGCCTTATCCTTGGAGGAAAGGACTTTATGATGAATAGGAAATAAAGATTCATAAGTGGATTTAGAAATTTGAGGGGAGTCATAAAGAGATTTGTTCATTGCCAAGATTTCCTTATGAGGGGAATGAGAGTTGATAGAAGTAGAAGATGATTTAGTTGAAGTGAGATCATCATCACTACTAAATATAGCATTCACATTGAGAGATGGTCTTTTAGATGCTTTAGTGTGTTTGCAGGGATTATAGCCAAGTCCAAAGGCATAATTGTGAAAATTAGTCTCTAGAGGAACTTTTATCCCTTGTTCATGAGCGCCACAACCATTTCCATGATACCCATGCTTAGCAAAAATGCGAAAACCACGACCATAACGATCAGCCATTTTAGGAAGAGAAGGTGGTTTTTCATAAGACAAAGAATCAAATCCTTCAGAATTAGAAGTGTGAGGAGAAGAAGTTTGAGAAGCGGCCACAAAATTATTGCTCATAGGTTCAAGTAAGACTGATTGATCTCTATTTTCTTCCTTCTTTTTAACTTTAAGCTCTCTAGGAGGAACCCTATACTCACCTACAAAGGTGGGATTAAAGTCAAGAGATCCCCAATCGTCTTCTGCAAGAACCTTCTCAGGATCAAAAGCCTTTTCATGTGCAGACTCAAGTCGAGAAGGATCTTTTCCAGGAGCTTTAGGCTCATCCAAAGAATTTTGATTATCAGAGGGTGATGATACATCCATAGGTATCTTGTTTAACGAGTCATCACTAGAAGAGGAAGGCTTAGAAGAACTCCCTTTGGAAGTAGATGTTTGCAAACAAGCCTGAAGTTTAGTATCACCTATCAAGGTATATGTCTTATTGTTATAAATAAATTTAACTTGTCTATGCAATGTAGAGGGGACAGCTTGCATACTATGAATCCAAGGTCTCCCTAATAACAAGTTGTATGTTAGATTTCCCGACATAACATGGATAGGAGTAGGCAAAGTAACAGGTCCCACTGTGACGGGTAAGGTGATAATACCTAATGAAGACTTAGCCACATTATCAAAACCTCGAATGGGACGAGAGTCGGGCTCAATAAGGGATGTATCCACATTCATCTTATGCAATAGATTAATGCTACACACATTAAGGCCAGAGCCATTATCTACCAGTGTTCGTCTTATAGCAGTGTCATTTATGATAACCACAATCATCAAGGGATCATATTGATGTTGAATTTCACTAGTAGGCAACTCATCTTGAGTAAACACAATTTGAGCTTTAGGATTCATCACAGAGTTAACCAAAGATACTATATTACTAGATGTATTAGGTGGAGGAACATTCAAATCTTTCAAGGCATCTTGTAACATTCCATGATGAACGGAAGAAGTTTGGATCAAATCCCAAAGGGATATCTTAGCAGGGGTAGCTTTAAGTTGTTCTATGAGATCATAGTCCTTACTAAGAATTTGTGAAATACGAGGAGCTTGAGGAAGAATAGGTTGGGAAGGAGGAAGTGAAGTTGGGATAACTGGAGGAGGATTAGGTTGCCTATTGTTTCTTGTATTATAAGTATGGGCAACCGCATGATAACTCTCTCTAGTTAATTTCTTAGCATACTCATAAGGGCTCTGAGAAGAATAACCTCCTTGCATAGTAATAATAGGTTTCTTAGGAGTGCAAAAAGAATCATTAGCATAACCACCTTGAACCACTAAGATAGGCTTATTTAAAGGTTGAGAATTTTGAGAAGGACAAGCACCTTGGACAGTGAAGATAGGTTTGTTAGGTGTTTCATTCACATGTATCAAATTGATTGAGGATGGTTTAGAGGAATGAAAAAAAGTGTTGGAAGAATTGTTGATAGTCTTCTCTTGCACTAAAATTTTATCAATTTTAGGAGAGAGACAAGGGATAGGCATTGATGTTCTAGTAGGAAAAGTAATACTAGGAAAGGTCATATCATCCTTTATCATCAGAGGATCTACATGGGGAATAAACTCTGTAGGAGAAGGATCAACATTACTCTCTAAAGTATCACTTTTGAGAGGGAGATATTTGAAAGAGATGTTAACCATCTTGCTTTGAACTAAGGTATCCTTATGAGTAGAACCAAGTTGAGGAGAGGGAGATGCTTTATTTTTAGAGGGAGAATAATTGAGATTCAAGGAAGGTGAGAAACTATCAAAGGAGTTTCCAATCTTTATTTCATCCCCTTTGGCTAGGGGTAGAGAATAATCTATACCTTCTTCTAATGGTTCATCCCAAATAGTGAGGTTGTTGAAAGGAATGTTTGAAGTATTGTCAATTTCGGGAGAGGAGATAACATTGTTTATTAATTCCTCATCCTTAGAAGGGAGAGCATCAATAGATGTGTTAAACTCATCCTCTTTCCTCAAAATACGTTCAATATGATCTTTAGGGGAGAGAGAATTAAGGAAATTGCTTATTATTTCATCTTCTTTCTCTAAGGGATGCTTATGTGTAAGACAAACTTTAGGAGAAGGGTAAGCATTTATCACTAATTCATCATCTCTAGTGGGAATTTTGTTGGGAAAGGAAATGCCATCACTAGGAAATGTAGGGATAATGTCATCTTCTTGCACAAAAGGATCCTCATGAAGGGAGTGTTTTTTGGGAGGAACATGAACATATGTCTCCAAAGATTCATGCTTAGGAAGGAGATCTTTGAAAGAAGTGTTCATAACCTCTTGTTGCACTAACATGCCCCCATTGGAAGGACCAACTTTAGGAGAAAATAATTCAATGTCCATCAATACCTTTTCACTTACAGAGGCATCATGGAGGCAAGGTGAAGTAACATTAAGAAAGGTGTTTATGATATCATTCTCTTCCTCTAGGATAGCTAAATAGGAAGGGCACATTTTAGGAGAATTATCAAGATCACTCTTAAAGACTTCATCCTTAGAGCATGGGAGAGTCTCAAAGGGATTGGTAGAAACTCTTTTAGGCACTAAAATGTTGTTATAGATAGGGGGAGGTTCCTTAGGAGAAGGAAAAATTGAAACAAGGGAAGCTAACCCATTATCACATCTATGAAATGAATGCATCATGACAACAATTTTCCTCTTTCAAATGATAACACATGCAAAATAGAAGAAAATGTTCAATTTTAACCAATGCAAGCACTTAGAATGTAGATTTAGAAAATGAAATTTATGATTCAAATGAGTTCCTAAATCAGATTTGAAATTATTGATCCAATTAAGCTATCCACAAGTTCAACTTTGAATTGAAAAATTAGGGTTTTAGCAAAAATTTCCTCTAAATTTTTTGAATCTTGCAAGAAATTAAAGCTTGTGAATACAAATTTGAATTTGAAATAGCATAAACATTCAAATTTGAAAACCTAAATCAGAATTAGAGAATATTGGAGTTCACGTCGGGTTCACCAAAATGTGTGGGAGAAAAAGTGACACTAAGCAAACATGCCCTAATCTCACTTTCAACCACACACTTGTGGAATACGAAAGAGCCTAGAGGTATCACACAATTGGCTACTTCTTCTTGTGGAAGAGAGAGCCACGGGCTACCTATTAGGATTTCTATTCCTTTGTTGCAATTGAAAGATGAAATGATGCAAGTTCAATCCCTAACCCCAAAGTGCAAGTATGAACTAATAACAAGATTGCAGAATTGAACTTAAACAATGGAAAGTTGTAAACACAAGGACAAGACAAGAATGCAAATGCATACCCGGAGTTAAAATCTGATTGAAAATGTTCGGGACGGGGGCACGGGCGCCACTGTCCTGATTCTGCCCCTGAAACTGCTCTGAAAACTGCTGTTTTGCACTTTGGAAAAAGCTGTCAAAAATGCTGAAAATGCTGTCTGTCAGGAGGACCAGGGCGCCCAGCGCCCCTGTCCCAGGGACCAGGGTGCCCAGCGCCCCTGTCCTGGCAGGACCAGGGCACTCCACGCCCCTGTCCTGGTCTTTTGCTCTGAAACTTGGTGTGTTGTTTGGTCTCCGTCTGCTTCTTCCGGATCTGTAACTTGCGGCATCGTCCGAGTCCCGAAACCTGCACTTATATCTGAAAAGGTGTTTGGGTGGCTATATAGGGTTTTGCCTTAGTCAAATCCCCACTTCGGTGATTTCCACCTCCACGAATAGCCAAGTTGTATTGTAAAATGTATTGTGTGTGCAGACCTAGTGTGTGTGCAAGGTCCTAAAATGCAAGAAAGCAAACTAGAGCAACCTAGAAAGTAAACCCTAATTGCTTGTAAATGATAATGTAAATACTCTAAATCAAGATGCAAAGTGATCTAAAGCATGAATAAAGGATATATTGAAGCTTATGCAAAGACATGAAAACAACATGAAATCATACCCAACCCTCAAGGGAGGAGTACAAGCCAATCTTCAGTCGGTAATATCCTATTGTTCTTCAATGTCTTCCAAGCCCTAAGTGAATGAATGAGATTGATGAATGCTTGATAGAGGGATGTTGAATGTTGTTGAAGTCTTCAAAGATCTGCTCTTTCGCTGCATATGAGGTTCCTGAAAACAAAATCTTGGATCCTTTCAAATGAAGAAAGAGAGCTCTTAAGTAGGAAACCCTAGGTCGTAATTTCGTCTTTTGGCCGACCTAGAGATTGAATCTCCCGCCAATTTCTTGGGGTTAAGCTTTATTTTATGATTGGATCGCGCTCCTAAAATTTTGGGAAAAATGTCCGGGACCATGTTGCACTCCGGGCGCCATGGTCCCGACAACTTTTCACCAAATTTTCAGGGCCGTCAGTTATGATGATTTTAGAGAGAATCCCGAAGTTACAGGTGATTTCGAGATGTTTTGACCCCCGAAATCAAGCCCCCAAGTTCAAAATAGGACCTAATTAGGGTTTTTGATTAAATGATGTATTGGAAGAATAAAATGAAAGGGGCACACTTTAATGAAAAGGGCCCAATTTTATGATATAGGAGATGATAAAATAGAACCTTAGACCTAATTAATTTAATTAATTAAGTGCTAAAGGGGAAATGTAATGAAAAATGTAAAATGCGCCAAGGCGGGTGCTAAACTAGGTGTGAAATTGTACCACCCTAGCAAGTGCGTACAATTTACGACACTACACATATTAACCAAGTTTGGAGCCATAGAGGTGAATCCTTCAAAAGAGAGAGAATTAGGCACAATCTCAATAACGTTAGAGGTATGAGATGGCAAGGGACCAGTGAAAATATTAAGATTTTGATTAGGAGGAGCTACTGATTTATTCCCTTTATCATTCACACCTACCACATATATAGTATTATTATCAATCAAGTCTTGAATCTTATTCTTCAATGCAAAACATTTGTCAGTATCATGACTAGGTTGATGATGAAATTGGCAAAATGAATTGTTATCAAAATAAGGAGATGCAAGTTTGGAAGGATCAATTTGTTTTATAGGAGGAAGTTTGATAAAATTTCTATGCAACAAGTGAGAAATAATACTATGTAAAGATTCATTCAAAGGAGTAAATTGTCTTTCTCTTTGGAAAAAAATAGAAATAGAAGGCATACCTGTTGTAGCATTCACATGGTTTTTTTATTGGATCATTGAACTTGATGAATCTTTTTGTTGGTTTGAACTTCACAAATGGTTGTTGAACACTCTCCCCCTTATCACTCAGAGCCATAGTAGTGGATTGCTCCATTTGACTCACAACCAGTTGATAATTGTGGAGTGTTGCGCACAACTACGAAAAGGAAGTAAACTCAAAAAAAAGAAGCTTTTCCCTAATATCGTTTTGTAAATTAGAAATGAAAATTCTTTGAATATCATTATCAGGTACATGAAAAGAAATTTAGGCACAAATGTTTATATCTACCAGTGAAATAAGTCACTTTTTCTTTAACACCTTGTTTACAATGCATTAAATCAGTCAAAGTGATTTTAGGACCAATGTTGTTTTGAAATTGTTGGATGAAAGAATTTTCTAGTTGTTGAAAGGAAGTGATAGAATAAGAAGGCTGAGAGCAATACCATTGTAAGGCCCTATCTCTTAGTGTTCTTGTAAACAATTTTGCAAGCAATCGTTGATCATAAGAAAAATTAGTACATAAGGTTTGAAATGTTTTGACATGCGTAAGAGGATCACCTTTTCCATTATAGAGTTCCAATTGAGGGATCTCCACATGTTTAGGTGGCACAACTTTAACAATATCAAGAGAAAGTGGGCTCACAACATCAAAGGTGGGCACACTAAACTTTGATTGACTCATAGAAGCAATTTGTTGTTGTAAGGAAGACATAGTTTGAGCAAGATTGTTAATTGTTGCTTCGTTATAAGAATTGATGTTAGACATAGGTGATTGGGAAGGTGGTGTGATATTATTGAAAGAAGGCATGGACTGAGAATAAGGTGGTGGGACATTATGATAAGTAGGCATTGGTCATGATTGGGTAGGAAAAGGGACACTTAAAGGAGGAATAAAGTTGTTGAAGGAATTGCCCCCTTGTGTCACACTGATTGGTTGAGGGATAATATGAATATTCATGGAAGACATAGGTAAAGATGGAGGATTAAATGAATAAGAGGGATTTCCCCCATGACCACTTGTTGTAGGGATGACATTTTGAGTTGAAGTAGCCATGATATTGGATGTGAAAGTAGGAACACTAGTCATAGGATTAGTCAAAGGAATAGAAGAATTGAATTGTGCTAAAGGTTGTGAGTAACCTAGGATTTCTGCACAATTCTTGATAGGCATGACATTAGAATCAACAATATGCGCAATTTCATGCAATATATCAATTCCATTCTTATCACTTTGAAGCATGCACTTAAGACCTTCAATTAATGGAAGAGCTTCACTATTAGGGTATTCTTGGGACATCCATTGTTCAAAGTTGTCAAATTGATTGTCCAATGTGGAAATTTGATCTAAAGAAACCCTAGTTAAAGCTTCTTCTTCATCATGGGATCCATCAATGGGTTTAATAGACACATGATTAGGATGGGAAGAATTAGCATGATCCTCATTAAAGAAGTCACCCAAATTAGGCTCCATCTCCTCGGTAATTAAACCTTCAGAAGCCTTACTTTTATTGCTTTGTCTAACGTGGATAGGATAGGTAGGACTAATAGTGGTAAAAATCATGCACTAGAGGAAAAATTTGAATTTTGAAGTATAGAAACAAAGCTTACAAAATTGGTTAATACAAAATTTAAGAAAATAATCATTACACAATTTGAACTTTGTTGGAGGAAGAGGATGGCACAATTTTCAAAAATGAAAGGAAATTGGAATTTTAAAATTAGGGCCAAGGGAATACCACTTAATTTTAAAATCAGAATTTTTAAAATTAGGGCAAACTATAATTAACCTCTTAATTTTAAAATTTTCTTGAAATTTGAAATGTTGAATTTTGAAGGTATATCCGCTTCTAGAGGGATCAAAGATCGATAAAATCAGCCAATCTTCCAAATTTAGGCTAGTAAATATAGTCATAACAGTCTCCCAAAATTTTAGAAAAAAAAGTCGAGGACCGTGGTAGGAACGCACATGGTCCGACCAACTTTTTCCGAAAATTTCAGGGATGGATATTACGATGATTTTAAAGCTATCCCCCAAAAAATGGTGAATTTTACGATCTCTAGATGGGCGAAATGAAGGTGCAAATGTGAAAATAGGACCCTATTAGAGTTTTGAAGAAAAAGAGGAATCGAATTGCAAGCTTGAAAAAGGTCAAACCTAATGGATAGGGACACCTTGGAAAATGTTTAAAAATCTGAATGTAAATGAAATTGATTTGAAATTCACACAAAATCAAATTAATTTTAAAAATTTGGGTTTGATGACCTAACCACTTAATTTTAAAATTTAAATTTTGGGAAAAATGGGGGGAATTGAAAATTTGAATTGTAGGATTGAAGACAAATTTGAGAACAATCAGAAATCTAAAAATTGAATGGAAATCCAATTTTTTCACAAGTTCAAGATGATTTTTGAAAATTAGGGTTTTAACAAGTAACCTCTTAATTTTGTAAATTTTAATTGCAAATTGAACAAGAAAATGAGGAAATTGAATTTGACAATCAAAACAATTTTCAGATCTAAGATAACCACAAACAATTTCTACAAATTACAAGTTCAATTTTAAATTGAAAAACTAGGGTTTTGAATTATTTAACCACTAATTTTGCAAAAAGTTGAAACTTGTAAATGAAAAATATGCAATTTTATTCAAAGGAAAGCATGCAAGATGTCGGGTTCACCAAAATATAATGGTGGAAAAATGGTGAATGATAGATCAAGAAGGAAACTACCCTTTCCCTCAAAGAGAGATGAGAGTTTCGCTATTGATTACAATTCAAGCACTTTTCACCATGTTACATTAGAAAGAGGAGAGGATAATTCACTAGATTCAATCTCTCCACATGAAGATGGTAGATTGAATTCTGAATGAATTGGGAATGATAAGTTGATCCCCTCTTCCTTGTTGCAAATGTAAAGGAAATTGATTGAATTATGTAGTGCAAAGTGACAAATAACTGATTATAACTTGAGATCAAAATATGGGATGAAGCTGTGCACCTGGATCTTGTAGTAAAATGTCGAGACAAAGTCGCCCTGCGAATTTGAGGAAAAGTTGCCCGGACCATGGCAAGGATGTACACGGTCCTCCGAAAAATCCGCAAAACAAAGAGGGTTTTTTTGGCTCTGTAAATGAAGCCTGAATCCAAAAGTACAACTATGCACCTACAACCTACACAAAAAAAGAAGAAAATGGGTTGGGATTGGGGGTTTTCCTTTAGGTCAAACCCCAGTTTTGGAATTAACCAAGTAATGAAAGAAAGTACTTGCAAGTAGCTGTTAATGAAATACTGAATTGTAAATCACCTCAAGGGAGGTTGGAGTAGCAATGTTGATAGAAATGCTTGTGTGGAATTGAATGTTAAAATCACTCTCCTCTTCAATGGTTGAATCCCTGACTTGAATGCAACACCTAGCCTTGAAGGGAGACTTGAGAATGCTCAATGATGGAAAAAAATGCTTGAATGCTCTTGAATGTTTGATCACTTGTGAACCTCCCACTCATCCAACTTATTCAACTTCACCTTTCCAACTTATGCAAATGAGAGGACAAATTCCTCCTTAAATACATGTTAGTGGATCTGATTTTCATCACGGGTCGACATCAGGGGAGTTTCTTGCCCGAGGCACGAACAACAATGCAATCATAGGAAGGGTCTTGCCCCAAAATAGGGCAGGGACAGGGGCACCATGCCCCTTTCCTGGGAGGACAGTGGTGCCACACCCCTTTCCTGGGAGAATAGTGGCACCACGCCCCTTTCCTGGGAGGAAAGTGGCACCATGCCCCTATCCTACCCCTTTCTCTAGGGCAGAGTGCGAACGAGGTGATGCAGAGGCCAAGGAAGAAGTTGTTTTCGCAAGCTGAGCAATCATCGGTCTCCGACCAGGTTAGAGGATTCAAACTCGTGTGCATGAGGACCCTAATGCAATAAAAAATTGCTAGGGTCGCAATTTTATGACACTACAAGATCATATATCCATGAGGTGTTTTGCACTGTTCACTTGCCATTACATTCGCCTAACAAATTCTCTGTACATATCTTGCAACCATTGCTATTTGGTTTTAGCCTCACTTCTTTGTGGCGTCGCCCTGAATTTCTCTTCAGTTGAGAAAACACATCAAACCCCAATACTTCATAGCAAAAGCATCGGGGAATACTCATATTTCTCTCGACACTCACTTAGGCTCATTTTTCATTCTCACTGAGTGCCTGCTGAGTGAAAACTTCATTTTACATGCTCTATATAAGTGGGCCCACAATATTTGCATTCCTTACACCAACTCGGGATTCACCAAGATTCACTTTTTAATTTCATTGAGTGCCGAGGAGAACATATTTCTTCCATGCTTACTATGAGTGGGCCCACATATTCTTCATTCAATTTAACTCGACACTTGTTGAAACCACACTTACCATCTCACCGAGCCCTGAGAAAAATATATATTTTCTCCATACTTGTTTTTAATGGGCCCATGAAACTTGCATTCAAATCTTTTACTCGACACTCACTGAGCTTGAAATATTATTTTGTCGAGTTGTCGAGTTTTCTTTGCCTTTTGAAAATGAGGTGGGCCCCTCAAAACTTGCATTCATTCTTGTATTGCTTTATCAACTCGGGACTCACTGGATTCTCTTTTTTAATTTTACCGAGCCTCAAACACCACCCTTGTACTTTTAGAATTATTGTAAAAAAGATTTAAATAAAATCTTTTTGGCACATTAACATACTTAATAATGTTTTAAAAAATTATTAATTAACATCTTGAATTAAGAGATTTATTTACCCTTTTCCTTTGCCCATGAATCTTGGTGTATAACATGGATAAAAGGCCCCACACTATATAAAATAGTGCCCTCACTTTTCACATATATATTATTATTTAAATCATGAAAACAATTTAAATAACAAATGATAAATTTTAAACTCAAGAACACCATGGCAACTTGATGAGGCAAGCCAGATCCATTGTGGGCCCAACTTAAAAAAAAAACCATTCTAAAAAAAATGAGCCCTAGAATTGATCTAGAATCACTTGAACAGTCATTTGGAGCAACAATATGTATAATTTAATCATTGAGATTTGATTTTTCAACCACTTCGCAAAATGATCAAAACAAGCTCAGGACCTCTAAAAACCATCTTAAAAAACTGATCAAATGGCCACATCAAACCATGACAACTAGCAAGCATGTAAATTGACATATTGTGAATCATGCTGAAAAGCGGATTCGCTTGACAATACCTAGGGTACGAGATACTAATCACTGAATTTGACAACTTAGTTGTTTCTGCATTGTTATTTACCAAAACCCCTTTCAAACCCAGTTTCAAATCAATTTTGAAATAATAACAAACAACATCATGAGGGTCTGGAACATTGAATACAAGTTAATTTAACTATAAGTAAATATAGGAACCAATTAGTTTGATGAAATAATCATCTAGATGCGAGATACAAATGCTCAAAGTGAGCTCCGCTAAAACACTTCACTGTGTAATTTGCAAAACAAGACAAATTGCAAATGGATTGGGCTTGGGAAACATGTCAAATGAAGACTTGGGAATATGAGAATAAGCATTGGGGCACAAAAATTTGTAGGAAATATAGGGAAAAAATGGTTTTTCATGAAAATAAACTAAGTGCGAGATGCAAGCCTCCAAAGTAGGTTACACAAGCTTTTCTAAAAGTATGCCCAAAGTGAACCTTTGTTGACCCCTCAAATCAAGTGCTTCAAAAATGAATCCGATTTGACCACAAGAAGCTGCAACTTGATTAATATGCTTATTCATAAGAAAAGAACACATCCCCAAAGGCATTTTGCATAATATTCATTGGGTCTCAAAATGGAGCTCTCCAAAGTAAGGTTCTTGGGCAAGATTTTGCAGTTGGTTTTTTTGAGTGCATAAGTAAATTTTCTCAATATGGGACCTTAAAATTTAGCAAATTCTGGAGGTCCCAACACCTTAAACCATTCTGATTGAATGATTTTGTCCTAAGTTGTTTAATATAAATCTTTAATAAGTTTGTAAAAACTTTGAGCATCTTACATGTTATATAAATTGATCAAATGTGAATGCTCAACTTGACTATTATTAGTGGCTTAAGGGGATTAAGGACTAGATTTCCTTGTATTGTCTGCATCCTCTTAGGATATCATGCAATTAAGAAACTAAATCTAGAGTTCAATGTATGTTGTCTTTGCCTTTGTTTCTTTTGGTCATGCACCCTTCTAATCATAGTTCATGTGCAACATATCCAAGTGCTAATTCACTTCATTGCAACCAAAATGTTAACCTTTCCATGGTTCATATTCCTTTCAATCCACTCTTACAATATGTTCTTATATGCATGAAATATTTAAGGAGCTAATAATTCTTGGGTGGTAATGTATGATGTGACCAAGAAAAAAGCTAATGCATATCATAAACATGCATTAGTAGTCAATGAGACTCAGAAAGGAAATATTTGAAATGAGATAACCTAAGGAAACACTAACATGACAATAGAGAAATATGATTGAAAAAACCAAATATATTACATTATGATATTTTATAATCTTACTACTTTAAATAACAGTGGAAGCAAATGATAGGATGGGGAACTAATTTTAAAAAATAAACCCATCTCACTCTATGGCTCATAATGAGAAAAACTATTTATTCTTAGGAACATATTTTTAAATATTACAATGATATTGTGAATCATGAGTTTATAATGGGAATACATCTCTAATTGTTTCCACATATCTATCCAACATACACTCATGTTATACATCATTTCGCATATTCTACAAATCATTTGTGTTCTTATGATGAGAGCCTTTTTATTACTAATCATTATCTATTTCCCCCTATGACCTCTCTTTATAATAAATATTATAATTACCCATTGAGTTCCCATGATAGTTTCCATGCCCATATTGATGTCCAAGAAGGTTTCCATTACCCTTATTAGGAATTTTCCTATAATAAATTTGAATTGTTGTTTTTTGCAAATGATTAGAATTACCAAGAAACAAGTTACCCAAGAAAAATCACATATATTTTACTAGAAGGTTGTATATATATTTTCTAGTGTCTTGAGATATCATGTAGAGTCCATTGGCACTAGTTTTAACTCTTTATTTAGTACATTTGTTTAGTGAAATTAGTTATATTAAGGAGTTTATTTATATGATATTACAATTTGAAGTCATACATGTTGCATATTGATTCTAACTGCAACAATAACATGTATGTTGCATGTTACAAAAGAGGTTGTTCTAAAGTAGGGGTCAGATTGAAGAAATTTTCCTTCATATGAAATTCTTCAATTATCCTATTTTGGGGCTTAAGGTAATTATTAATCAATGACTTTTTTTAACTTTCACATTTAATCTTCTCATTTTAATTAAATTTTTATACTTGTTCATTTAATTTAGGGTTTATATTTGTCATGTAATGAATATCAAAATTCATATTATATTTATTCATTTGGTTTAGGGTTTAGGGTTTATAGTTTATATTTGTTACGTAATGAATATCAAAATTCATTCATTTGGGTATAATTTTCTAACTCATGTAATATCAATTGGGGAATCTAAGATTAACATTTAAAATTCATACATTTGGGTATATTTTTCTAAAATAAACTAAACATTGTATATTTACATTTTGATCCTACATTGCTAAATCAAAATATTTTTAAAAACTAAACTAAAACTCTATTTTTTAATTAAAACAAAAAAAAAAGCAAAAAACACCAACTTGGAGGGAGCTAGTGGATGGATTTGGGTGGTCCCATTTGTTGTGAGGTTGTAGTTGCTGAAAAATAACCTCGTAGGCATTTAAAAAAACTAACTTTTAAGGAACGAGATCTCGCTTAGTAATAATGAGATCCCATTTAATACAAAACAAGATACCATTTCTTGATTTTTGGCTCAAGATCCCACTATGAAATAGGATCCCATTCCAAATTTTGGCTCAAGATCTTGAAGAATAATGGGATCTCATTTCTTTTACCTCAATTTTACATTTTTGGCTAAGTCCAAAACTTCCATGGGAAGTGGACTCATCTTTATGCACTTACCCTCCTCTTTTGTGCATTTTCAAGTTCAAATACATGTTTCAAACCCATTTGTAGGTATAAGAAAACAAATTAGAGTGAGACAAAGACTACCTAAGGAAATTCATTATAAAATGCTTGGTCTATGGTGTCAAGTGCCATGGTCCTAGCAAATTGACTTGAAACTTGGAGGGAAAGCAGTTTGTACGCCTCAGAGACTAGATTTGTCACTCATTTCCAGCTCAACACTTGTCAAGAATATAATGCCTACCACATTTAACCACCAATTTTGATCTCTTTTTAATATAACAGGTGCACCTTTGCACCACTATTTCATTTTTATACTTTCATATAACTTATTGTTTGTCTATCAGCCTATTTGACCAATTTATATTTTCATTTTTACATGCATTAGGACCTAAGTAGTTGTATTCCAATCTTTTATGAAAGAAGGTTTGGTTCTAGTTAAATTGCTAGCTAGAGTTGTCCATCTCTCTTTCATCATAAAGATGGGGTACCTTGTTTGATAAAAAGGGAAGATCTAGATTGTGATCAATTTTCAAGGAAAGATAGCTTTATAAGCTTCTTGTACTATATGGGTGAGGCTAAAGCCAACATGTGAAGATTTCAATATCTGGTCTTTACAAATAGACATGCTATATTCTAAAGGTGATCTAAATCCTAGGGGAAGAGAAACATGCATTCTAGGAAAGACTAGCTCAAAGGTGCCTAAAATCCTTCTATCCCATTCCCAATGTAGAGAAATAGCTCATTTGAAATTACTTACAACTTCAATGTTCTATTTTTGTGCATCTTTTTCATGTTTAACACAGGGCAAGGAGGTCTAAATAATAAAATGCGAGAAAATCAAGAGGAAAAACATACTAAGGATAAAAAATAAATCAAGGAATAGAGCATGAATCACATTTTAAAGAGCTATTAGTTAGAAGAGAAACTAGAGAAAAATCATCCAAAAGGAAGGGACTTAAATACATGCCAACTTATGACAAGGTTGCTTATGTTGGGGGGTGGGTCACCCCTTTTACCAAGGTGGGTCCCTAAGGTGACCCTATAACTTAACATGGGTCACTTGAGCAACCCTAAGGTCTCCCAACTATACTTATAGCTTAAGGTAGGTCAAAATGAAAGAAGGACAAGCATATCAAGAGGGTGGCTAACAAGGGTGACATACACACAATGGAGGGTACTAAGGTGATAGGAAGACTCCCATCAAGATAAAAAATGTTATGAGGAGAAACAAGCACACCATATTCATGAATTAGACTAGTAAATCATCACTAGACTTATATGTCAACCCATGTAATTTTGGATGCTCACAAAATCATCTTGTTTCATACCAATTATCTTATCTTGGATTGGATGATAATTGTAAATCCCCCCTAGATAGAATCACAACCAAAATCATACCCCTCATATTCAACTATGCTTTTCACTTATCTTATGTTTACTCTTATGCCAAACTATTCAAATTTAATGCCTAGGGTGTCACTTCAAAGAAACGTCACAAGACCATAGTTATCCTTTAAAGGGTAAGTGCAATATTATATAATCACATAAAGGAAACTATTAAGTAACATCATTTCAAGAATTACATCAACATTGATAGATAGTACACTTCAAATATTTTGCATTTTGCATGTCTTTTGTGTCTTTGAAACTTATCAAACTAAGGGTCCACCTCGAAGTTAATGCACTATATACTTCAAACCTTTTGCAATAGACTACAACACTAAATATTGGAAGTAGATATCTTCATAGGTGTGTAGGTTTTAAAGTTGATAATAATAGAGGATGGAATCATGATAGGGCAGACAAGATCATGTCATCTTAGGTCAAGATCACATATGATCACATCCACAAAAAAATGTCAAGAGTAGATTAGTGATATCATCTTCATCTAAGATCTAATATTAGAATTCTTGATCTAATCTCTGAGTGCAACATAGTCAAATCAACAAAAAGTAAGCTCTTCAAACTTTTTATTTACTTTATCACTTGTCAATATCAACTCACTATTTATAATTTTAAGTTTTATTGCATTATTTGATTCATTGTTTAATTAGGCCCTAAATATTTGCTTGTTGTCTTAATTTAAGATTTCATGAATTGAATTGAGATTGAAGATAATTGTGTGAATATGCTAAATATAATTGTATAATAGATATGTTAGGACAAAAATGAGATCCATCTTCAATTTCCTTTAAGTTATGTATCTTGCACAACCTTGATGTATATAAAACATCCTTTAATTGAAAATATTTATCATAATTCATAAATAATAAACTAAATCACGAAAGAAGCTTACAATTATTACACTTTTATAAAAAGCAATTATTACTTAGTAAATTGATTGACTCATATAAATAACATAATTATGAAAAACTAACCCCCAAACTAATGCTAACCAAGTCAAATAATACGAAACATCTTTAAAATTGATTGTGATAGATTTTTGGATTCAGATGTATAAGAATTTTTATATCAATGTTTTTGGTGCTAACCACCATCAAAATGAAAGAGAATTGTTGAAGGAGAAAAATGATGGATTGTAGACCAAGACTGAATAAAAAGACAAGAGAGAGGTAATGGTGTGAAGGGTACACACAATTCAAGATATAAAAAATAATAAAAATAAATCATATAAATTAAACCCCAATTGATTAACTTTATCCTTATTCATAAACTCTATCATAAAATTGAAAAATATTAAACTCCCATTAAGAATACAAATCCCTTCTAAATATGTTTATGTGAAATGTAAACTCAAGATGAAGTTGCCAAAAGCTTAAGATAAAAGTTAATTCCCATAGATAAGAGTTAAATTCCCATGAAAACCAAATTTCTATGCAGCAACAAGTGACTATGATTGGAGTCTGCAGTATTTATGATAATTATTTGCATTCATTTGAAAGAGAAAACGAAATCCTCGTTTGTAGTTTTATTGGGTTGGTTAACTCATACTTTGATAAGTAAGTACAAGAATAACAGTAGAACTCCAATACCTGCAATAAATAAACCTTATATCTCGCATAAACCTGGTCTATGGGTATAAAAAAGCAATTTAGAAGAATTGACTTAAGCCGCCCTCTTAGTTTGGACCGAAGACCCCACACGATGTCATAACACTTGGATACTTTGTTGGATTGCCCAGTTCACATTTGGTCAAACTCCTTTCATGCTTCCGGATCTAGGTAAGCTGAGCATCCATCCTTTTTCTTTCCCTGCGATAACAGTAATGATAATGGTCTGAACAGGAAGCTGACAAAAAGAATATGAGTAAGGCCTTTAATCATCAGGATTACAGCTCATCCACAAGGAAAGAAGAAAGATCTCTGTGATAGCCAACACTGTGGGTAAGTGACTCAAACTTCCGTCCTCTCGTGGAATATAACTTTTAGCTTTAGATTGGTCGTTTTGTGCATTGGGATTAGAGCCTCCCCAGTATCATTTTGCAAATATACCCAGATATTGCAAATATATGTAGAGGCCTCCTGTCGAGGTTTTTGGTTTTGTTACAGTATGTTATTAGATGCCTTGTCATTGCAGCATCGGATACCCCCAGTATTGGCCCCGTGGGTTCCCTGGTACATGAATTGCCATAGCGTTATTCTCTGTTGTTTCTCAGGTTACAGTTTGAATTCTTTGACCCTGAGGATGGAGAATTGAGAAAGTGATAGTGGAATTTGATAAGGATAGCTTGAGGGGGCTGGCGTCTGGGCATTGTTTAGGCATCTGGGTATGAGAGAACTTTGAGAAAAAAATTGAGATCGGGAAAAGAGTGTTTTTGACCAGTTAGAAGGGATTGTCTGTTGATCTGGGTCTGGTTGGGGTTTAGTCATCTGGGTTTCGGAAAAACCTTAAGAAATTCACTGGGTTTAGGCTCTGAAGAGAGAAAAGATTCCACTTTTTTGTCTCTTCTAGGAGGAAGGAATCTTTTGAATTTGTTGAAAGGGTTTTTGTGCTGTTTAGAGTGTGGAGATTTCTCCTAGATCTGGTAGGGGAAGCATTGATGCGTTTTGGTCGAAGAGAATTGTGGAATTTTTGTATTGGTATTGGCCCTAGAAAATTGAAGATGAACTTAGTGTTTAGTTTTGATCAAGGGATATGATTCTGGGGAAGGAATCTTTTAAGTTGTAAAATAAATTTGTGAATTTATGTGTTGTTTGAGGTTCAGAACCCTCTCCTAGATCTGGAAGGTTGTCGTTGGTGTGTTTTCATCTATGAGAATTCATTGGCCCTAGTGATAAAAGAAAACCATTCTACTGTTTAGCTTGTACTTAGATGATTGCCTATTCTTACTATCTGTGAAAAGGTGTGTCTCTTGGCTGTGATATGGAGCCTCAACCACCAGGTTCTCCTAGATGTGGCAGAGGTGATAGTATATCAAAGTTTTCACTCCTTGGGCAGCAGTTCACTCGTTATGGTTCTGCTCCTGCTCAACACCAGGGCCAATCTTCTCAAGCGGCACCATCGGTAGGTTTCTCATTGGTGCCTCCATTGACTCAGACTCATGCTGCTTCGCATGGTCAGATGGGAAATCCTAGCCATGGTGGAAGCAATGGTGGGAATAGTGGACCAGGTAGATCATTCTCTAATATTCAGCATCATCAGCCAGGTCCTTATAGCTTAATAATGTATGGTGCCCATGACACAAGCCATAGTAATTTTGAGGGCAACAGTGATTCAAATGGGAATCCTGCTCAAGAATGTAGTCCTCAAGTTTTATTGAACCTTCTGTCGGTTCTTCAACAGAAAATCCAGGAGCTACAGTCTGTGGTGCAATTTATAGCCCAAGGAGATGGTCATTCAGGCAAGTCATCTACTGCAATGGCTCGTCAGCAGGTAATTGCACAAGTGACTTCGATAATATCTCAGTTGATAGTGGCTGCCGCTAGCATGCTCCCTTTTCCTCAGCAGCAGTCTGTTCTGAACTTATTTGCAACAACATATCCTGCAGATCTCCAGCAAGTTCGTCTTGTGGGGACTGGTCCTGGTTTGGGGTTGAATTCCTTTCAGCAAAATGGAGCTGGTAACTCATCGATGAGTACAACACCTGGTCCTACAAGTGCAAATAATTGCTTTAGTCTTCAAAGTGGTTTTGGAGCACCAGGTATGGAGGGTCTGGGGACAATTCCTCAGTCGTTACCATCTCAGCATTCACTTGGATCCAACTCTGTAAATGTGCTTGGTGCACCAATTAATCCTGGTAATAATAAGAAGATGCCTGTTGGAACCACAGATACAAGCAATTGTCAGAATGGAAATGGGACAACCAATCACAGTGGAGATTCCTTGTTTACAGCACAAGGTTCAGGAGGAGGAGAGGGTTCACTTGATGACAATGATACCGCTCTAGCTGCGAGAGATGAAGATGATGATGGTGAGTCAGAAAACCTTCCCCCAGGATCTTACAAGCTTGTAGAAATGGATAGAAATGAGATTCTAGCGGAACACACACACTTTTGTGAAATTTGTGGTAAGGGTTTCAAGAGGGATGCCAACTTGCGAATGCATATGCGGGGCCATGGTGATGAGTACAAGACTCCAGCAGCTCTGGCCAGGCCAGAGAAGGCTCAGGATTCAGCTCCTGTCCAGCCAAGGCGATATTCTTGCCCACACGATGGGTGTAAGAGAAACAAGAAACACGCAAGATTTCAACCCTTAAAAACCATGCTTTGTGTCAAAAATCATTACAGGAGAAGCCATTGTGCTAAGATGTACACATGTAACAGATGCAAGAGTAAGAAATTTTCAGTTGTAGCAGATCTTAAAACCCATGAAAAACACTGTGGTCGAGATAAATGGCAGTGCTCTTGTGGCACCACATTCTCCAGAAAGGACAAACTTTTTGGACATATTGCGCTTTTTCAAGGTCACACTCCGGCCTTTCCTCCTAATGAATTGGAAGGGAGCAGATCAACGGATCAAATGGGAGGCAATGGAGTAAAACACAACATTAGTAACTCAGGAACAGCCTTTGCAAATTCCTGCGGCAGTGTTTCAGGAATGCTGGCAGGTCCAGATGTTGTTAGTTGCAGCTATAGAAATGGTGACACAACTTGCATTGACCCAGGAACAAATAGAACACTAATAGAAACAGGTAACAGGTCTGTTCATGCTCAGACAGGGCTTAAAAATATTGGCTTTTCAGAGGAAGGTAGTGCACAAAATATCGCAGTGGATACTTCAAATCCAATTGCTGGTTTTCCTTCTCCAGCCTCGGGTCTTATAGCAGGGCCATTTATGTTCCCAGGTCTGCTCTCTAATAATTTTCTTCAACAAACTGGAGGGAATTAGAATTCCAGTCTGCTGTGTTGCGTGCCAATACCAATGGAATTTTGGATTGCAGTCACCATGGAGACTGTTAATCTTGAACTTTGCAACATTAATAATGAAGGGGCAGGTAGGAACAGGGAATACTATTTCAGATTTTCAAGGTGTTTGATCTTAGCAGTGCAAACGTAAATATGTCTGGTTTTCATGCATGCATTGAAATGTTAAATGGAAGGAAAATGAATTCCGGTATTGTAAATGAAGTTCTATGTTATCTGTCTCTTTTACAATATACATATTTTGACTTGCACGTATATTCCTGAGGTAAGAGACTATAATTTTTGTGGGAAGATATTAAGCATTGTTTATAGTTCTGGTAACAGCAAGTTATCCTTGCTTTCTGTACCAATGAAATTCCCAATGATTTTGATATGATGATTTCTGTTGTAATCTATCGTGATCATGATGGCTTGCTGGAAGTTTGTGCTAACACAGAGGTATGCTTGTTGGTCAAGCTGCTATCCTTTGGTAGGATAGTGGGTGGCCAAAGAATTTTCTGATAGGATGGTCTCATTCATTGGACACTGGTGAGTCCGACTTATTGAATTATGCTCAAATTTCTAATTTTAATTGTGTTGTATGAGAGCAGAATTCAGAAAGAATGGAACTATAAGTTGGTACTGTGTATAAGATAGAAATCGATTTAATTCAAGTCTGAAATTGTGATTGTAGGTTTTAAATTCACTCAATTCTGGTCTTTAAATACTTGACTGTTTATGCAGTTATTATCATGTGACTGATTACTATAGCAATTTGGAAATTGTTTCTCCTTCTGTTAGAGGATATAATGGGCTTTACCCTAACTGATGTATTAAAGAATTTATGAAATATAGGCTCAAAAGTGATGAGAAGAAAGTAGAGGACATGCTTACTTATTTGAACAAGAAATGCGCCAAGAAAGGAAATACTGTAAAAGATTGATTATCCTTGTTGGCCCTTTTTTATATTGGGATGTAGTGCTTGATTAGAATTTGGTTCTTCTAGTTGCCCCTTGTTGGCCTGTAGTGGCATGGTTTTTTTATGCTCTCCTGGAGCTGAGGTTTTGTAATTTTTGTTATTCTGGTTGCTCACTGGAGAGATATTTGTACCTTTTTCCTAACATAAAAACAGTTTGGGCATTGACACATGCTTTGTGGATTTAGATCTCTAGTTGATTCACATATCTAGTTGTGTGTCTTTCAATAGAGACTAATTAGTTCGGTCGTGGTCATAAAATTCATGATTCAGGCAAAATCAGTAAAATTTGACAGAACTTGGATTGGGTCAGTTTTCGGTACAGGCTTGCTGAGTACTTGTGAGCACTCACCATGAGCTCTGGCCTGTAACTTTCAAACCTCTCCCATGAGTAAGTGGGCAAGTAACTCAGCTGCAGTTGCAGCTTGTGAGTTTTAAAACCACAAGCTATTTATATGTATCGACCATATAGACCTATATTTACCAGGAGATTAAGACTGGAACTGGCATGGGAGATGGGGACAGGTACCGATACGCTATTAAAAAGAATGAAACTATTCTAATCTATAAATTAGAAAAAAATTTACAATGGCTATTTAACTTAAAAAATGTGAAATGCTTTAAACTTAAAAAAATAACATTTTTACAGTACTGAAATAAATGTTAATGAAAGTTAAGTTTAACCATATTGATATTTGATAATCATCATTATGTAAGTTGTTACATTTTAGACAGTGTTTCCCCAAGTTTCTGAGATGGAAGGATGAGGTTTTGGGGATGGCAAAAAGTTGAACAGTTGTGGGACGGGGGTGGGGTGGCTATTAACATAAGACTTAAGTCAAAAAGAAATAAAAACAGCAGAAATCTTAAAAGGTAAATACAGTGTTCTGTATCTGCAATGGCAATCCTCTCCCTTTTAGGTTTGTAGGAGTTTTTAACATTTTTCTTATAAATTTTTATTTTTGTGCACCAAATGGAGCTGGCTGTCTAGCCCTGAAAAAAGGGGATGCCCCTCCCAGGGCCCTGGGACATTGGAGAGCCTTGGGGATGCAACCCCATGTAACACTAATTTTAAACCAAATCATCTAGAGGCAGCAGATGGAATACCATTATTTGAAGATTATGGCATGGGGATCAATTGAAAAAACTGCAATATACATAATCCATTTTTTCTCCTTCATACTAGAACCTTGTTGGGATTTGATAAGAAAACTTTCTGCCAGAGAAAAAATCATACACTCCTATTCCAAAATGAAAAAATTACATGTACTAGTGTATTTCTTAAATTCTCTTTTAACTCTTGCCAACTAAATATCAGCACTTATAGAGATACACAGAAAATCTAAAGTCTCTAGGCATCTGGAGATGTCCCCATATGAATCTCCAACACGGGGACTTGTTTCTGATATTGGAGACAGGTAGGAGGGGTTAGGGGGTACAAGTCTTAGGCAAATATGCATGTAGTTGGTGAATTCATACTAGATACTGATGAATCTGATTCATTGAGTTGTATTGAAATTACTAAATTTGACTGTGTTTTATGAAAGTATAATGCAGGCAGATTAGGACTATAAGTTGGTATTAATTGTTATGCATAAGATAGAAAACTGCTTGATTGAGTCAGATGAATTATGGAATTCTATATTAAACTTAATATAAAACCATGTTTCAGTCTGTTATGGCATTAATTAATTGTAGAGTTTACATTCACTTTGTTTTCTCCAGTGTTTAATTGCGTTATTGGGTTTGCAAATATGATTATGTGCATCATTGGTACAGCACAATGATGCACTTGGAGATCGCCAAATTTCTTTTGGGTTTGCATTTCGGCTTGATTCACATAATCATTCATGCGGTTTTCAACATATGGTCGTTAGTTTTGTCATAGGTACAAACCATATAGATGATCAATACGTCTTAGAACATGTACAATAAGTGTTTTGTTGAGAAGTGGTTCTGGAAGACTCTATATATTGTTCTCATTATCATCAATGTTTTGGATTGCACTCCATGATCTATCACCAGAATAAGTACAAATGACTGAAAACTGTGTATTTTATTCTCCCAGAAGCTCTTTTCAATCGAATCAACTGTGAATGCCTCATCATGTACATTAAGTATTTCTGTACCTATGTGATCTCCTGGAGTTTCATACTTGCATCCAGTTCTCAATGGCATGCTGTTTTCTTGTCAGAAAGAAAGTATTAATTTATCAGTGACAAGGAAATTATAGTGTTTAGCACTATCACTGAAGACAATTTCATGATATATCCTTCTCAGGAGGTTCCAATCTTGATGGATCCTGTTTGTTGGCCATTTGATGTGAGAAGAAGATAAAGATACTATTGGTATTTAGTATTTGGTGTTTTGAAAGAAAATATTTGGTAAATTATGAAATAAAATATCACATGGTCCGATTAATTAATGGATCTTATGAATTTCTGTCAAATTTAAACTGAATTCAAGTGAAACGTCTTGCAACTCTTGTTGTCTTTTTGTAGTTTTTATACTGTAGGTCTTACAGTGACAAGAGTTTAATCTCTTTGCAAAGGAAATACATTGTTTCTTACCGATTAATTTGTGTAAACTTACTGTAAAGTAACCTGACCATTGTATTATGTGAGGTTCCTCGGTATCTTATCATTTCAGTACTTTCAATGGTGTATTCAATCATAATGGAATTTGGGAATACTTCCTGTCTTTAGGATTCAAGTTTAGGTTGTCAGGGCAAGGGTTCAATAAAATATAAGGTTTGTTTTGATCATAGGCATCCAACTAAGTGGTAACTTCAAAGAAGAGTCATTTGTCCAAGCAACAGAGTGGAAAACAGACATATTAGGGAGAATGACTAAAAGCTGAGAATGAAGAGGAGGGAAAGCAAAGTGGGATGGAGAAGAGGAACTTACTAATTTTTTTGATTATGGTAGACTGTTGGGAGAGAGTGCAAGCAATCCATAATCCATAGAATGAATTATAACGAGGAGAAAGGTGTAGAGGTCAGGAAAGATGAGAAAGAGCAGAAGTATGAACAAAATATCAGTGGGTTTTAGAGGTAGGAGCAGAAATAGAATTAGGAAGAATGACAGAGATGTCCCATGCTGGGGTCTACTGCTTCTATTTTAAAGATAAATGTGGTCTCGTGCATACTTCTCATTAACATTCTACCTGCACATTTAGAATCTCCTCCTAAAAAATAGAGGCTGCTGCTGTTTAAGATGGGCTGTTTCAGCCATAGATGGGTTCTAAATTATGCAGCCACTGCTCATGTTTTCTTGCCACATGGCTGGAGATTACATCTGCTCTCTCTGTATTTCCACTGTGACTTCATGTGTAAAACTCTTTACAAAAACTTTGGTGGAAAGTAAGCAATAGTGAGGGAAATTCATGAGACCACTCGAGAAAAAGGCCTCTAAATTTTCTAAAAACAACTGATACATGGAAAATTTGGAAAGCCTGTTTCATGGGAACCCCATTACAAGCGAATGAAACTTCTCTTTGGGAATAAACAGTCAAGCAACAATCGACTCTTTACAAAATAGCTATGTCACCGGGTACTGCTAGTAAAGCCTGGGGCCGGGCTACTGGTTCTTCACCGTCTATTTATGTTTCAGATATGGGTATGGCCTTGGGTACGTTTTGGATTCCTGGGTGCCTGGGTTCTGTGTGGGGTCTTCACAGTCTGGGTTCTCTGTGGGGCCTTTTGTGAAGGCCCCACAGAGAACCCAGGCACCCAGGAAGTACCGAGGGCCGTAGCCAAGCATAGTTTCATACATCAAAACCTCAGTTTCACTCTTCATAACTTTGTGACAGCATTTTTAATCAGAATATGCCAGCAAGCAAGCAATTAAATATCATTTTAGTTGCATTTGCGAGCTATACCTATGAACATGGGATTCGTGAACTTTATATTAGCATTAATGAGACTGACTTCAGTTGATTTACATTTTGCACATGTAGCAGCTGCTTGCTTATGTTTTGTGAAATCACTTTCCTTGCGGTGTTAATTATTTTGGCATTTTGTCAAATGTTTTAAAAAATGGAATTGAACTAGCTTCTGCACTTGACACAGCTAGTGGTAGCGGCAATCCAATTGATTGTGATTCAAATGTTGATATTGACCTTGATGATCCTGATGAACATGAATATTAAATATGGATTGCAATTTGAATTTTCATTGTGTAATGACATTTTGAGACTTGAGTATTTTCATTTTTGCAAATTTTGAGAGCTTATATATACCCATACCCGAATTGGTAACATAGCAAAATATTGATATTACTTGAGAAGAAAATCTATCACGCTTTGAGATATTTCACAATCATCTTGTCTGGCAATTGGAATCATATGATAGGCCAAAAAAAAAGAAAAAAGTTAGGGGAATGGCAAAATTTGCTTATTCATAAACACCATAAAGCATGAAGTATGTAGAGTAAACACTAGATTGAATTTTGTGTTGCATACTGCTGCTCTTGGTTAGGCAGTTGCTGTCATCCGGTTTTTCATATTTACATCTATATGTTCTCTCTTGGGTTTTTATTTTATGTGGAATCGACTTTGTTGACCTTTTGATTGCTGGATAAAATAAACATAAAAAGTTTGCCTACACTTTTTTGTAAATTCTAGAGTCGAAGCTATTAAAGCTTTATCTAGAAAAACTTTGATTATAAACCTTCCTATAAAAATATTCGATCTAAAAGAAAAAAATTGGGATTTGCTTCCTGTGGGATATTCACCTCCCATTTCTTAGCTTCCTACTTCTTTGAATGTCTAGAAGAGGATTGATTCATGCTTTTTACTTGTTTATGAAATATACAATGGTAAAAGTTTCTTCTGGTGATTGTGAGTGAACAACGTAATCCCTGGCTTTGACAGTTCTCAGCTAACACCAATGCTGTGTTGGCCTGGAGGCATGTTAATGAACCGAATTATTATGATATGATCAATACGATGCACAAAAGATATAATTTTTATTTTAGGTATTTATATTATGTGGAAGACTCTTTTTATAAAACATTAATGAAAAAGATTTGAGTACGAAAAAGAAGTTGGTCTACAATTGATTTGTAATTTTTAATAAAAGTGCTTGTAGAAATTACTAGAACACCAGTATGAAGTACTATCCTACTTATTCGAGTCAGAAAACAACCTTGAAGGCTAGAATGTTAGTACAAGTCTAAAAATTAAGTGCTGAAATAACAATTCAATACATAAATTCGAATTTTTGTTTCAGGAAACCTTCAGAAGAGGAAAAATTAGTTGGTAGCGGCAATTACATAGCAACCAAACATTATTAATCAGAAAAGAATGGTTATATAATGTAGGCACTTCTATTTGTTCTAATTGCTCAATTTCAAGTCTTCAATGTCTCCTACCTTCTTGTGCTCAATTCAATCACTACACACTCACACAAGTCTCTGATGATGCAACCCAATCTCTTCATGTTGGGATATTCTTGCGAATTACAAGGCCCTGGAATTCTATAGGGAAGGGAAAACATAGGATTGAACTTGTGACCTCACTTTCAAGAGTACATAGTATTCACATCTTGAAAGATTCTTTTGATGATCCATTTGCCACTAAAACTTTATATGGAAAAGCGAAGGGTGTCATGTATATGTCAATGGATGATTCCATGGAGTACATCACTTTCCAGTAGAACAAGTTGTTTGTCTTTTGGGTGCCCGAAGAGTCATGGAATGCATGTTTCTATTGTATGATTACTCTACCACTATTCCTTGGGTCTTATAGACTAGTTAATGAGGCTGAAAATGACTTCTCATAGGTTGAGGTATGTATGGGTTTATTGTTATGTACTTCAACGTAGAGATAAATGGAAGACTTGTCTACAAAAGATGTATTGATTATGGTAGAGGATTAAATGGATGTTATAATAGTCCTAATAGAAACAAAAGTTAGAGCCACAACATCATCCAATATAGTAGGGGCTTTTGGTACAAGTTGCTCAATGATAGTGCATCACTAGTCTAAAACCCAAGGCAATTTACAAAATCAATACCTAGAGTTTGGTGGAGTATATGATGTTGTTATATGGTTTCAAATTCTATCCCTCAAATGTGCCATTTCTATTCCAAATCAGATCCTAAAGTTGCATCTATCATCTTTAAGTAGAGACAAAGTTTGGAGCAATTAGTGTTGTTTCATGTAGGGAGTATCTCCACAACTCGAAGGTGAAAGAGGTAATTATTTCCAAGTCGATGGGTGTATTTTCTATTGTAACCATCATATAGATTGCAAAACCAAATTTATATCTTTAAGAAAGGTTGCAAGAGCTTCTAGTTTAGCTTTATTGGTGGCAATGTAAATCTATAGTTTTGGAAAAGAGTTGAATAGAGGAGGATACTGATTGAATAAGATGCAAGGCATGCTACAAAACCTCAAGTAATATGGATTAAGAGGTTTCAAATTGAACATCATCTTCACAATATTACAGAGCATAGGTACACTTTTGAAATAATATTTAGGATGAAGATGCATCATCACACAGTTATAGGATCACAATCTATTTTTAGTTTGATTATTTTGGCATTATGATCTTCAAGCATCATGGTTGCAATTTCTTGAGAATAAGAAATACTGGGAAGGGTGGACTTGTCATGTCTATTTTTTTCTAATAATAGAAACATACTAAAAATAGTAAGTCCCAACTATCTAAATATAGTAAGTCAGGGCCATAGAACAGTTTGGGATAAATTATTTGTTTTGATACAAATCATATTTCTCAAACAAATAATTATTAGATCAATTTCCTAATACAGTGGTGTTGGTTTTTGGAAGTTTCCTCAATATCTAGTGGCATTGTAATAATTATGACAACTCGTTGATTGTTTGTGGTAGTTCTTATGACAGTTGCCAAAAACGATTATTTCCATTTTATGCAAGTTTCCTCCATCTCAAGTAGTGGGAATTGGGCGCCCAATTTGATTTTTAATTTGAATTTCATATATTGATAAATTTGGGCATTTTGAAGGGCATTCAAATTTTTTCTATTAAGTTTGAGCTTTGGCTTGCAATTGTTCATTGGTTGATAAACTATTGGAGATAGAGACATGTTAAATAAGATGTTCATTGTAATTCTCTCTCCAAAGGACTAAGGAAAAACCTAATCGAATAACTCTTTTTCTTGAAACAACAAGGTTATGACAAAAATAGGTTGTACTTGCACCACAAAGTGCACACAAGTGTCATGTGGAACATAATAACACAAGGGAAAAGATAACCAAAATAACCTCAACATTGCATAAAAAAGGTGATGTTAGTGGAATATTGAATAGTTATGGGACAAACCACCATGACAAACCCATGTGGGAGATGTAAACTGCACCAAAAAGGCAATTTGGTACAAACCCATGACTGCATTCTCCCATGAAACTTTTAGACACAATCTACCATTGAGAGGGGGGGTGAATAAGTGATTTTCAATCCTTTGCCCTTTTTAACCCCAAAAGAAGATACCGATTAATAACTCAAGCACTGAACAACATATCGGTAGGTTAAGGCAAAGCAACACAATGCAATCACATGACACTAGTATATATGAGGAAAACCCAAGATGGGAAAAACCTCAGTGAGAAATGCTGCTGGAGTCTACTGCTCCAATCCAGCCTCACAATGAAAACTGATTACAATGTTTAGGGCACCAACCCAAGGAGCACCAACCCGAGCACCGAGCTACAACTCAGTGATCTATCATGTATATCATCAATTACAAAAGTAATAACCTGTTACAAGTGAGTCTTGTAACCACTGCATACACTTCACCCTACCGGTATAACTCCTTTTCTGCTTTACTGGATCTTTCCTCTTCCTATCACTCTGCCTCTCTACAACTCTTTGTCTTCTTTTCTCTACTACACTCTTCTGCTGTTGCCTTACCAATTCTTCTCTACTGGTTACCCCTACTTTGTTTCTGCTCTGTCGGTTCGCCTTTATCTCATCCACTTTTATCTTTCACTGTCGGTTCACTGCCTTTTCTTCTTCACCATTCAACTAACATTCATGCTGAAATACTTCTTTACTTGTGGCCTTGACCTTACCGGTTAATACCCTCTCACTAGTTGCATCTCCAACACATAGTTTATATGATCTTCAATGAAGTCACTAAATGGTTGGCTCTTTGCTGCTCTTTCACACTCCACACTTCAACATTCGACATGCAACATCATTATCTCCTGGTCTTTGGTCTACATACATATATCCAGGTTTTCCCGCCAAAACACAAATTCAAACACTGGTGCGATTAGGGTTTCTTCTTTGACTAACGAGCCATACCATATCCAATCAAATCTCCTCAAATCATGTCTCAGAGATGATTGCCTGTTCATCACTGCCAACATCGTGCCTTCCAGTGCACGTCTTCCATATTTAGCAATCTACATTCAATCTGTCAGCTCATCTTTTGGTCAATCGCCATAAATGGTTCGATGGTTTGTTTCACCTACTTCGATATGTATCTAGACATCCTGCATCGATCAGTGCACTCCATGGATCCGACCAGATATGTCCTACCTCGAGCCGCAACCCCTCTGCAACTCGACCCATAACAATCATAGTCAACATTAAATGTTGACTAACTCTGCAACAACCTCACCATCACGACACTTCACGGACCTTTGCAAGCTTGCCACTTCAACTCCACGTGGCATCCCTGTCGGTATCCATCTTAGCTTAGCCCTTTGTGTCAGTTCAGACAGGATCACCGACCAAACACTCAACTGGTGCACACCTACCAGACATCTAACCCTACCAATTCTCTAGTAACCCTGCTGGTACATCTTCCCTTAGCACCTTTGTCAACATCCACCTTAGCTCATTATGTTGAACCAACATGGTCACTGACCAATATCACACAACCAGTGTATGCTTCATACTACCGATCTCACTTTGAGTATTGGTATTCTAGCCCTATCGGTATATCTTGCCTTGCTGGTTAACCTTCATACCTTCACCTTCCTTGTGCTGGTGAATCATGTAAGCCTGGTCATCAATCATGTCGGTCTTCAACAACAATCTCGGATGACTCATCATGTGCATCTTCATCAGACTGAGAGCACTTCACTTTTCTCTCTCGGTCCACTTGGTAGTATGCTGGTATCCTCCTTGTTTACCAATTGACATGTTTCTGCTTTCATACTGGTAGTGTGCATGATATCTTCATGCCATCCATCTCCAACTATTATGCATCTGTGGAAACACCACTTTCCATCTGCATACTAGTAACTCCATGTGTGCAACTACAGAGCCTCATTTTCATTTGACTGGTTCTCTTCTCAACCGGTTTGCCAAGGAGGCAAACTTACCATCTTCACTCTTCATTCTCTACCCCAGTAGCACATCATGTCTTCACATGTTGACCAGGTGCACATCTCTAATCTCAACCTCAAGGGGCTTCCTTATCTTCTACATTACTCATTTGGTCTATGCATCCAATTACCTACCTTTGATTGCTCTGTCTTATCCTGAAGAGTCATAATGCATTCCATGTATGTTAGGAGATAACCCAAGTAATTACCACTTACCGGTAGAAGTGAATCCTTGTCTCCTGCGGGCCAATGACAAAAGAGAATTAGTTATCAACATATTGTGCACTTCAACTTCCAGTGTTGCACTAATATGACCTCCTTGTGTGAGCAGCTACATCTCCTACACATAATCCGGTAGGCATCCCCTTTGTCTACTTTACTAACTCACAACAGTCCAAAATCTATCGGTCATGTCACCATCTTGTGATGAACCAGTCTTTTGGTGGGAGTTCTGCAGTTTCACATCCACTTATATACCGGTTTTGTACTTTGTCATTAGCTCACCCTACTAACTTGCCAGACAAATGCTTACCGGTTGGCAACATCTCAATGCCAACACATTACTTTACCGGTCATCATACCTGTCATCAACACAAGTCAATACTAACTTGTGTACCTGTGATTTGCAATACTAGATGACAACAAGGATAACAATACACTTCAACCTCCCATAATGGTTACCATACAGTACCGATCGACATCAATGACAACACAATGCCAACAAAAACCACGCCTAGACAAGATGAGGGAATTTTTACCCCCCGATCCATACCAAGATATACAATGGAGTTACACTTATGACATACTCAAAAACCAACACCAATAAAGGTTTCCTAGGAGCCAACATAATTCATCTAGGTTTCCCATGAAGTTACACTTATGACGTTTGAAGGTTGGGGATACACCTTACCTCATTTGCTACAAGAAGGAAGCTCAACCCAAGGAAGCCTAAAATCTAATGTTTGAAGGCCCAATGTCCAACATTGGACAAACCTAGAACCTTCAATGTCTGATGCTTGATAGGTTTTAAGTTTGAAACTACCCCATTGAGGATTGGGGGATTGGCGATGTGCCTACCCCTTTCTAAAAATGAAATATGGACATTCGATGCTTAATACCCAACACACTTTGCAAAATTGGCGATAGAGAATATGGTTTTAGGACTAGGGGCTTGGTATTTTCTATACATTTTCCACATTAAGTGAACTATGAAATGCAAAGCCCTGATCCATACACTAAGAAAATTTAAGGTGAAGAGATTTTTGGGACTAGGGATTGGGTTCACTATACTTTGTTCACACACAAGTGAGCTTCATTAGGTTCAACCTTGAACCTCAAAGCCTAAAGCACTTAGACATATTTAAGTCCTTTAGACTATGAAAACAATATTTTAAAATGTTTAATGATACAACTGGGAGATTCATTTTAAGCCCAAATTGAGGTTCCTATAATCATTTACCAACTTTACCATAAGCATAAAAGCAACACCTAGACATATAATCTAATTCACATATGCTAACATGGTTCATTTAATTTACATCCATCTCATGAGAAAGGTTTGAAATTATGTTACATTACAAGAGGAATCAAATGTCCTATCAATATACAATCTTTTTAAGATTGAACTAAAAAGCATAAATAAATACATGAGAAGTGGGTCCATTGAACAAGTCGATATGCTATCCTTTAGACCCCAACTGTGGTATACATGCCACCCAAACATGCGGAATCAAATGATCCACTCCCTTGATGCTAGGAGATAATCACATTGGCCACAAGCACACTCACACCGAACACATGAGGAGAGGGCTTATACACACACCATACACAAAGTATACATGTTCATACACATTATACAAGGAAGTCATCAACAACATCAAGGGACCCGTACAAATCCTCATTGGGCATGGACACCAATGACACAACCAAACACTCACATTAGGTACACTCACCAATGGAGGGAAGCAATGCATGATCATTGGAGATGATCACCAATGGCACAAAACCAAACTCACACGTACAAGACTCTAGGGAAGAAAGCATAAACACGCCCACACACAATATTAAAAAATGCAAGAATAGAGTCAACACCATTAGGAAAGGAACAATGCATCTTGTGCTACTCAAACTACACTAAGACTAGATGCTAGAGAGCAAAATTTTAGGGAGTGTCATAATGGAGCACAAGCTTAGCTACCAAATGGAATCAAATAAACTCTCATAAGAATGTGGATATTTGATCATACAGGTACCACAACTCCTAGAGTGGGTTTGTCTTCCCAAAACACATCCTTAGCCTTTATGAGCACTCATGACATGCGATGGGCAACCATCATCTTAGTTAATTATTTACCCATGTTTTTTATTAGTTATCACTTGATTATGTAACTCCCAAACATGATAAACATGGTCAACCAATTTGGGTGGGGGTCATGTTGGAAGCCACTCCCATAACCCCCTCTAGCACCTAAGTCCTAGACTCATCACATTCACCAACAAAATGCAAAATACAACACTACCAATTTTTAAAACACATTTACAATACATTGGTTTTCACATTTCACTCATTTCAATATTCCTCAAACCACATTACGTTCCATTTTCTCATTTTCTCATTTTCTCATTCTCACATTCTCACATTTTCTCAAGCACGTGACACACAAAACAATGCAAAAATTGAAACTTGTCCAAAATTTACAACTTGAATCCCAACAACTTATCTCAACATTTCACACATAAAAATCTAATTCCCACATATTAAAACATCCAAAAACTCTCAAAACATTCATTTTTTTTTTCCAATTTTCATTCAACACAAAAACTAGAAATTTCCATGAAACTCCATTAAAATAGCTTCAAATTTCATCAAAATTTAAATTCTCAAAAATAAAAAATCCATAGATACCTTTTGTTTCTAAAAGTGCCCAACACACCTCTTTTAACATAAAATTGGCATTTCCACAATCCTACCAAAAAATGGCCATGGTAACCTCATATTATGGAAATCTATTAAAATTTATTCATAAGAACTCATGCAATCAATAAAATGAAATGCTTTAAGTAAATAAAATTCTTCTTTTTATCAGTACAACTTGAGTTGGCCTATTGGTGGAGAACTTGTTCTCTTAAAAGAGAGGTCACAAGTTCAAATCCTACAAGGGGGTAGGGTATGTACATCTTATTGGCTTCGGCCCATTACCAATCAACAAAGAGAATAGGAGAAATGAGATTCTTACCTCCATTTTGCCCCAAATTTGAAAATGCAAATACTCCAAGCATGCCTAACAAAAGGCCGAATCCATGGAACAACATAAATCCCTTCCAATTCCTATCCCATTGCAACAAATCTCATCCAAATCCATGCAAAAAGGGCTTCCAAATCACCATTCCAAAATTCAAGCACAAAGAGGGTTTTATTCTCTTGAAAACTCCAAAATTGACAAAGTGTCAAATAGACCAAATACCCTTTGTAAACCCCACTTCACTTTTTGAAATTAAAATAATAAAATAAATGAAATAATTGAAACTTTTAATTCCCACATTCATAAATTTGCCCTAATCAAACATATGAGCACAAATATGTTGAATAAAAATATTCTCAAAATATTAAATAACCATAAAACCACTAAAAATCATATCACCATTAAATAAATCAATAATTAAAATTTAGTTTCCCCAAAATCCAAATTTAACCCACTAATCAAATGTGATCAAAATGAGTAAAATAAGTCATATTTAAACATTTGAAATATTTAATAACCATAAAAACCTATAAAACTCATTTCAACATTAAATTTAATGAACAACGCAAAATGACATAAATCTCTAGAAACTCTTCATGAGTTGATCACATTGGGTATTAGGGTTTTTTGGAATATTACCAACCTCAATATCTAGGGTATAACACTAGTAATCACATAGAAAATCTTTAGGGCTAACATAATAGGCCAATGTGACATCTCCTCATAACCATCATTGGAGTATGCTCAAACTTATGTAGCTAGGTGAAGTCAATACCCAATACCTGCAATCACTCAACACACTCATCAAGGGTACTTGTGCATGTATATAAATAGCCGAAGCCCATACAATTTTCTGGAATGGAGCCTAATATCACATATATTAATTTATTGCATTTAATTGATTTAAAACACAATGCCATTTAACTTTAGCATCAACATTAATATCTCACATAGTAAATCAACATCATATTGTTATTCCATCTCAACATGATTTCAATGCCACAATCACATTTAATTCACATATATGCAATATATTTAACATCATTAAATTGAAGCATAGTAATTTTAGGCATAGCACCATGCCACATACCTCACATGAATTATCATCATGAAAGAATACATCAAGTCCTTACAAGGAACTTGGCACAATATCATGCACACATCTCAATGCAAATAACACCAAAGGTCAACATGTTGAAGAACACCATCTCGAACATGCAAGTGGTTCATACACACCAAAAATCATCAAGGCATAAAAAACATACTATAATAGTGCATAGAATAATTACTCAGAAGCAAAATAAAATCATAACATGTTCATCTCTAGATATCAAACCAATGCCAAGATCAATACACATCTCCTAGATGCAAACAAGAAGGGCACTACATTCATTTCTTCCAAGAAATATAAGGTTGGGAGACTGAGAGTTGCTGAGAGTGATCTCATTCAGAGGTTACCATTTTGCATGAGGGCTACAGTTTGTTTGAAGTTTCAATATTTTCTAGTATTTTAGTTTGCAGGTGTTGATAGAGTAATTTACAATGTGTTTGGATATTTTGTAGTGTAGAAGTTCTTGTATGGTGTGATCATGTAGTATTTCTCTTTTTTTTTTTCCTTCTATATTTTCCTTTATTCATTAATCAAAATAAAATGATGCAAGATTTGGAGAGGTTTCATTGAATTTTGTGCGTTTCAAGCATATCAGGTGAATTAAATTTGATAGTTTTGTATGCATACTTGTATTAGAAAATAAACATTGGTGAATATATGAGACATGGTAGATTTATTTTGTATAAATGATGTTAATTTTTTCCATTTACTTGCATGTTACTTGGTGAAGTTTCAAGTTGATTTTATAGTTAGATCACCAAAATCGGGTACATAGTTAAATTCTTTGTGGGTGGTTCAATTTAATTTGAAAGAATCAATTGAATGTGGCTTTTTGGAATGATGTATGATTTTTTTCCCTTGCTACAAATAAAGTATAATATATAATTTAGGGACATTACAGTTACCCACCTTTATTACCGCCTTTAAGAATAATAATAATTTCTTTCCATTTGGATTATTTTAGCCCCAATTTATGATTTATCTATTACTTTCTTAATAATATCCTCCCAAGGAATCAATATCTATTTTATATCTTATTCTAGAGGGAGTCGCAACCTTTCATGATTTCTACCCTTTGAAAGAGTCGCAACTATTCATCCTTAATTGCTATCTTTTTAGGATAATAATTTATTTCTAAATTGATCTATTACTTCCTTCATTCCCAATTGATAATTGTTTGGATGGATAATCCTTGGATGGTCTTCTCAAATAAAATTATTTCCATTTATATCTTATGTTTAAGGGAGTCATAGCTCTTCATTTCATGCCTTGACCATTCTTTAAACTTTATTAAATTTTAATTATATTGCATTGCATTTTAAAATTTTTTTTCACTACTAGTAATGATTTATTATTTAATTTCACTTAAAAAAGGGGTCAATACAAATGGATTTACTTTTAGTGGATATGAGATGGAGAGGGGAATCTCTCTCTTAGGAAAATTCACCTCTATGTATGTAATACAATTCACCCCAATCATAGAAGCCACTTTAATTGTTTGGATACAAGGTTCCTACCTTATCCTCTAATGGATTGGGGTGGGAATAGGCCCAATAAATATATAAAGGGGTCAAATATTAAACCCACCAAAGATTGAAATCAAAGTGCAATTAATTGATAAGGGGAGGCATTAGAGTGAACGCTATGTTCAAAGAAAAATAAGACAGTTCAACACTACATACATGGAAAATAAACCAATTGCCATGTATATTGTGACAAAAGAAGAAGTAATATATTGTGATTGATTGATCAAGTATTCAATCCTCCTCATGCCTACCTACTCATTATAATAGTAGTTGGAGTTCACACAACTTGTTGATTGATTGATTTGGGACTCCAAACAAGTAGTGTGAGGCTCTATTGAGAGATATAAATATATTTGTTGCTATATCAATGGTGTATGACTCTATTTTGAGATAAATGGATATGCCTAATTAAGTGCCTTGACACTTTGGCTGGGGCCCTATAATTGTAGGTCATTATTGTAATTCTTTTTTTTGCATGCATAATGGTAGGTGAAAAAATCACTTAGTTGATTTTGTTAGGTTTTGTTAGCTTGATAATTCAATGGGTGAAGCCAAATATAGCTTAGTTGGTACCCTTAGTCTCTTAGAAATAACTCAAGATGATTAAGGTGAGGAAGGAGAACAAATCAAATTGCTTTAGAATAGGAGCACCCAAGGGTTGGTTGGCTAACTTTATATACTCTACCTTGTTCTAGTGAAATAAACTACTCACTATCAATGTGAAATATAGTTGATTACCTACTAAAGAGGATAAAATATCCCACACATGAAAAAATTGACAAGGAGAGTTACATAAATGACATTGCAAAGGCATAGCGATAGTAGGGTTAGGTATCCCAACCTTTGGAATAGGATGAAGGAATCTTGTCATCTGACTCTCTATAGTGTAATATATACTAATTAATTTCTCCACTATCACATATCAACCACATCATGGGGAGGTATACGAGAGATTCAAAAGGCTCACTTAAAAAGGTTGCCTACTATAATGATCCAATTTCTCTTATCAAAACCATTACTATCCATCTTATCCTATGTGCTCTAGTGATTGTGCTTCTATAGTTTTTTAGGGATTTTAAATGCTTTTACCTTAAACATATTTAAAAAAATTATGTAGCAAATGGAGTAGGATGTCTAGTTCTATAAAAAGACTAATGTCCCATCTAAGCTCCCAAATTACAAAAACATCTAGGACATGGGATATGTCACTTGCTTCCCTAAGGACACATACATGTGGAGAACTAGTACTTTGTCTTGTACATATAACCTTTATTTACCTAAGAAAAATAATACTTTATCTACCACCTTGAGCTTATGCTCTCTTTAATATTGACCATATCTATTCTTGTATACTTCTTTAAATTTCTCGAGTTATTCTTTCACCTTGAGCTATATTTGTTGAATCCAAAAAGTTGGTTTCTTGGGTCACCTCCAAGTCTTACACATCTTGCACTTTTTGCTATTCTAATACAACATCTAATAGACTAGAACATCGAGTGGACTTGAAGTAGATGATTAAACATTCTTTAAAAGTTAACTGATTCATAGATGAATTTCTCAATTGTATGAATGTTGAATATAAGGTAACGATTCATCCCATGTATTGGGATTCATGTTGTTATAACCTTGAATGAGTTTGATAAAATCTCTATTGAATACTCTGGTTTGTACATTTATTAATGGATTAAATGTGGTCCTCTTCATAAGTCTGGTATCCACCATACTCCACAAAGCAAACTAAAATTTTCAAACAAACCTTGTGTCTCCATCTAAAACAATGCACTTCAAAAGACTAAATTTTACTCAAATAGTAGTAAAAAACATTGCAAATGATTCCTATGTATTTATTTTGCAGTTTCTATTAAATATTATCTAAAATTATGAAAATATACTTATGCTCATGGATTGGACAAAATTGAGCTAGTTATAGGATAACTTTATGAAATACTAGTAATACTTAAATTCAATTTCAATTGGTATATAAGGATAAAGTTTAATTTAATCCTCCAGGAGTGTAAAATTGTGAAAGACAAGGGGAAAATGCACAAAAAGGTTGTTAGTAATGAAGTTGAGTGTGGTATTGTATGCAAACATTCTATAAAATAAAGATGTATAAGGGTAATGTCCATGCTCTAAAAAATAACTATGTTGGCTATATGAAATAGTCTATACTATGGTACAAGAAATAATAGAAGATAATATTATCAACATGAATCATTGCATAAACAATCCATAATATGATTATATATATTTTTTTCTAAAGCAATCACAATTATTAAAAAACCAATGCAAATTCTAAGATCTACACATATATCATTACTAAGAAATAAAACACTAGATTCACTCATACTCAAACACAAATGTAATTCTAGTTATTCAAACAAATTGCAAGTTTGAAAATAAATTAAATCAAACTACACTGATAAATAAATGAGAAATTGACCATCAACATACACATTCTAGTGAGTGGACCTTATCTGGTGTTCTTCTGATATAGATAACCTTCTAGTATCTTATATTTGCTTCCCTTTCAAATATTTTATATTAATCAACATAAAACATTGACATGTAATAATCATCCCCTAGTTACTACTATTTTTTACGAATAGTTCTAACTTGTAAGCTCCAGATTCATGACTTCTCCAACCACAATTATGGTGATGACTCTATACCACCATCTATATGCTTACACTTTAAATTGATAGGATCTCATTGTCCAGGTCATTTCTACAATTGAACCTTAATATTTGGGGATTTATTTGTGATGGTCCTACCTACATATCACTTCTGGAAATCAAAGGTTCAATAATTTGTACATAAAGATAAAAAAAATTCATCATCTCCTACTGTATATGATCTTTGATCTCACTTTTAAATAACAACTATTCATGGATGTTTTCTTTCAATTTAATCCAATTACTATAAAATAATATCAAATGCATGTCAAACAAGTGTTCTGCCACAATACGGTGTCCCACTTTTGGGATATCTTGATTTTTATGTGATATCACATAATTTTAATATTTTTAATGTTTTAAGCCTTGAGAGGTTCCATACAAAGAGTTTAAATTGAAGAGAGTTAGTCTAAAATCATACTCACAATGGAGTCTCCTTTGCACCTCTCAAAATGCTAATAAAAAACCACTTTTTCTTAAACTTTTTGGGGATCAAATAAAGTCATTTAAAGTCTATTTTGTATGTAGCCCTTATTATAATTTGTCCAAAAATTATAATTTTGAATATATTTAATTTGATCATTATATTTTTTTTTCTTTTGTGTAAAGTATGCTCCAGAGTCACTATATTTATTTAATACACTTAAAAATCGAATACCAACTTAATTTACCAAAAAAAATTCCTATATTTGAGAAATTTTGATTTTAAAATTTCTCCATTCACCATAGTGGTGATAACTTAGCATCATCTTGTATATGCTTACACTTGATAGTGTCAAGTTCTCCTAATTAGGGTAATCCCTAGACCCATACCTAAGCCTCGAGGGTTTGTTCATGATGAACCTTCCTATGTACCCTCTCATGGGAGATAAGAGGCTTCGTAGTTTACACTCAAATGTTAGAGGGAGTTTATCCTTTCCTCTTTATGAGATCTTTGATCTCTTTTTAAACCATGACTATTAATTAAGTGAATCTGTTTTAATCCCATTACACTATAAAGATAAGCATTTCCATCAAATATTGGCTCCATACCCAAGATTCTCAATCATTAGCATATAAGCATACACATATACATAAGGTTCATATCAAATATTACACATAGTGACTATCTTGAGCATACATCATATAAACACAAGGGACTAGATCATACACATTATATGCAAATAAGGTAGACAAGCTGACTAGCTACAACAAACATCATATTTATAGTAAGAAACTCCAATATATATTACAACGATATAGTTATTGGTTCATAAGTGCATCACAAAGATAATAGTGATAGGCTCATGTAGACTTCACAAAAATAATAGCGACTAGGTCATATACATGCATCACAAAGATAATAGTGTTGGAGAAAGGTTTTCATTGATGTCAATGTATCTAAAGGAGTGCACAAGGTATTTGGTAGACTAAAATTATTGTCATGCCTATGTCTAATCATTTGAGTTCTAAAAGGATAGTGACAGTTTATGTTGATGAGATCTATTGTAAAATATTTGTAATATTATTTTATATCTATTATAATTGTTTAAAGTGATATGGATGTGTTTGCAAAATGTTAATGATGTCTGTCTCTTACACTTAGTATTTACATTGGAAATTTGTTATGCCCCATATTCAACAGTTGAATGTTATGGCCTATGATTTAGAACTAAAGTAATGTTATTCATGATGTATCAGATTCTAAATTTTTAGAGGTTGAGATTTAGCATACATAAAGTTGAAGTGATGGAATTTTCTTTGTACTTGTTGGGTAATTGGGTTGATGTTCCAATTGATGCATGAGAAGGATCTTGATTTATTGGATGAGCGACGACAACATGATTTTAATCATCTTAGAGCCAATCAACAATGAATGTGACATAGTTACAATCACAAGGTCAAGCCTTCGACATTTGAGGTGTGTGAATTGTTCCTTAAAGAGAATCCCAAAAATCAACATGATCAAGAGAAGAAGGAAAAAAATGAGCCTAACTAGCTAGGCCCTTATGTTATCACTATAGTCTACAACTCTGGAGCTTATCAATTGACTAATTTCAAAGGTGAACCACTTGAGGATACCATCAATATCATGTATTTGTTTAGATTTTATACTAATCCCTTCAAAGAGTCCCTTTTAATAAAAAATACAAAAAAAATTAAAAAAATATCAAAAATATCAAAAATATCAAAAATACAAAAAAATGAAAAAATAAAATAAAGTAAAGAGAAGTAATCCATCCTCTGGTGAAAACCACTTTGGCGGCACCTTGGGAAAGTAGCATGGTGAAAAATGAGCAACTAACACCATGTTTAGTGACTTCGCTACTCTCTCCTTCAAGGTTCCACCCAATCATTTCACCACAACTCTATCAATCCATCATGCCATGATAAAATTATATCTACCATCATGGCTGGTTATTGTTCTACCATCCATTTTAAGTCATCTTCCATTGAGCCATAATAATTTTTTCATCACCCTTTCTTCATCCATAATAAACTAGTCCTATACCTAATTGGGTGCATCTCCTCGACCTAGTATTGGAATTGAATCCTTGGCACCACATGTTGCGAGGAATTTTTCTATTTAGCTTCCTACATACTCACAATCCATAATAAAATCTCTTATGTCCACCTTTCTATAATATTTTTCCATCCTTTCTCCTCATTAAGCATCCATTTTTGTGGACTGAGGCATTGTTAGATAAACACATTCAACATTGCACTTTAACCAAATCATCTTTTCACCAAGACCAAAACCTAGCTCCCACAAAGATCCTAAGGCCTGGCAGATATAAAATATCATTTATCATCTATCAAATTCAACCAATCTGCGACAAGAAACAAATGTGGCAAGAGGATTTAATTGGCTATTTTGTTTAGGTATTTGTTTTTCTTTTGATTTAATCTTTTGTGACATGCTTCCTATGCTACCTAAGGATGTCTATCGAGTAGAGTATTCAATATGGGGCATGCTCAATTGATTGTTGTTTAGTAACACCATCACTGGTTCTAAGACGTGATTGTCTATGATCATCAAGGACCTATGGGTCTAGAGTGAAAAAGGACATTCCTTGTCTGTAAGTTTATTTATCCCTCACAAATGGTGTGTGGAATTTCTAGGTATAGCTCATATCTAGATGGCCACATCCACTTTCTATAATAGTCTCAATGATGATATAATATAGTTTTGCACAAGAGCTCATTACTCTCATATCTTTGATCTCTCCAGTTCTTTTATGGCCAATCAATCGTATCCCCTCCTCCTCCCTAATATTCATACTTTAAATTGACTGAGTTCTATGATACATAAAAAATATCTAGGAAATCTCTTGCATATAGCATCACAATCTGCATCACTATATGTAAGGACTATATCTCACATAAGCATATCATATAGAATCACATTAGATATCCACAAAGGTTAGCTCATAATGATCCATAATATGCATCAAATCTATTACATAGAATAGTACATCACAAATCCATACATGCATCCATTCATATAATTCATCATAGAGATCACAAGTCTATCATTTTAGAACATGCATACATCTAGAAACAATGCATCATAAACCTTGTATAGAAACATTATGTAGATCATTAAATGCATCCATTCCTCTCATCATCAGATCATAGTCATAACATAAATTTATCTCATAAGTATCACATGGACATAGAAACATCCATAAAGCATCACATACAAAGATAAACATATGCATACAGTCTCTGCCAAGAATCAGATCATCTCACATATATAATTAAAAAATAATGTGGCATAGTACAATGATGTCATAATACCATAATGTCTATTGGGAGTCCCAAAAATCACCCTAGGTGTCTATATCAACAAAATTTATACATTGGGATCACAATGAGCTATGATAAACTCACACCCTCAAAATCAATTGGTCTAGAGGATGGTTGAGCTCGAGATGATCTTGCCCCTCTTTTCCTTGGAGGTGAGAGTGGTACCACTCCTATCGAACCTGTTGTTGTTGTTGTTGTTGTTGGTGGAGCTCCTATGACTCCACTCTTTGTCCTCTCTCTCTATGGCCTCCCATAGGAACTCTAATGGTATCTCTTCACCCTCTAACTAGGTGGAACCACCATCCCATATAGATGCCTCCAGTACAATGTCTCCTAGATGGCCTTGTAGATAAAGTCCATGGTTCTGATCAAATCTCCCCAATGTGATGCCGAAGCCTAGATTATGATGAACCCAATTTTACCATACTGCTCAATGGAGGTGTCCCTCTTGTCCAACACATCCTATATTTGTCTCTTAAGGGATGTTATCTCTACATCCCCCATTGCAATAACCTCCCATAGAACTCCAATCTAAGCATATTGAACCTGAATCTGAGCTTGTGGGGTCACTACTTGTTCATCTCCCTTCCCCTCCTATCCCTATCCCCATGTTTTGGGATAATCTTAGATCTGAATACCATGTGCTCTAGCTTGAGGCTGTCCTACCTATCCTCTAGGTGGCCTAGGTGGTATCCCCACCTGAGGAGCTACAACCTATCCCTGCTCTCTTCCTACCTGTCCTCCTACATCCCCTCCTCCATCTCCCCCTTCTACTTGATCCCTCCTTTTGTAATGCCTCCTAGGCTAAGTCTCATAATTGTTGTTACCTATGAATGCATGTATCTATCTTGGACTGATGAGACATAGAAAGAGATGTGTTTCAACCATACCTTTAAATTAGGTGCCATACCTACATTTGCAATATCTCTCTTAAGGTCCCTTAGTATGGTACGCAACACCTAAATCTCAACTACTACCACATCATAAGATACCTAATGTGGAATCTCTCAAATTATCCATACAAACTGTACTGAACCTCGAGGTTGGCCTTGTATCCGACTGAACTGTTAGGACACCTAGTTTGGGAAGTGCCTCTTAATGATGTCTTGAATGTGATTGGTCAAGAATTGAGTCTGAAAAAAAGGAAGCTCTACCTCATTGTCTTTCTAATCCTCACAATCTAAATGTTGCCTCCAGTAGACAGTATCTATGTCATTGATAATGTTTCCACCAATACTCCATCTTACCCAACTTAGGCTAGGTGGTGATCATATTGCACATGTGAACATAGGGTTGTCTTGACCCATGGAGCCTCTTGCATATTGGCCTCAAAATTGCGATGTGTTCATAGGGTAATGTAACTTCTACTGATAAGTTAGAACCATCCATGTAGACACACTGATGCAAATCATGATATAAGTGAGCCAACATACATAGACCCTAGACAAAATGAGTACCATCCACAATCATTTTATCTAGTGTGCAGCCCCATCCAACTAAAAAATGTATGTGTCTCCTTATTAGGGAAAATGTATCCCTCGAATAAGCCCTACCAAAATCAATGGAAGGAGATCACAAAATATTACCATCTCTCTCTAGCTAACTATGCCTCCTTTGATGTCCAAATCCTCATGTGCAAAAGCTCTATGTAGAGAATCCACATCACCATCCCGACCATTTACTACTAGCTCACTTGCGATGGGAATCCGTAGAATCTGCCACATGTCCTATAAGGTCATTGACATCTCCCCAGTCAGAAGATTGAATGAGTTGTGCTCGCTATGCCACCTCACAACTAGAGCATACAACATACCAAGATTAACTCTAATCTCAAGCATAAATGTTACATGCCATAGGTCCACTATGCCTAGGACCTCATGATCCCCCTCAGTCAAATCTAGTCGCATTCGCTAAGTGGGAGAAAATATCTCTCATGATATCATTGGTGCTAAATCTACCTACAATCACATTGATCACTTTGTCTATGAAACCCTGATCAACTAGTCAACCTTGGTCAACCACCTCATTTTATCAATCATGCAATCATCACTATTAGTTGTTCTTTTTCATAAAAAATGTAGCTTTACCTAGCAAAAATGTGGTTTCTTTACAGAAATGTAGCTTTGCCTAGCATATATGCAACTACAAGAAAAATGCAAAATTAAGCTACCAAATATACACCTTTGCAAAAACACATCATCATTGCAAAAATGTAGTTTCATGCAACAAAAACACATAAATAGTAAAAAGTGTAGCGTTAAGCTACCAAAAATGTAGAATCATTCCAAAAACATATCAAAAGTACACATACACAACAACATTGCTAATGCGTTTTTGCTTGGCTAATTTCTAGCCCTAGTAATGATGCAATAAATGCAAAATCTCAATAATAGGTTTTGACACATACTGACTCACCATAGTCCTCTAGTCAATTCAACCCATGAACTTGCTCAAATTGATGATCTTGTACTAGAATTTTTGCCATCACTACAATTTCTCTACTCTCATTTTCTCTACTCTGCTCTTGGCTAGATCTCTTAAGGTGATGGATGCAAATGAGGAAGGTGATTCCCCATGCTTCTATATATAGGCATTCTAACCACCATGTTATATTTCTATGGTCCCGCATGACCCTCGTGACCTCATTGTGGTCCCATTCTTTGCCAAACTAACTCCATTCATGGAATCTCATGCTTAGCCTATCTTTCTTTTCCCGTCAAGAGATTCTCATAACCTTTTTTTTACTATTTTTCACCCAATCTATCAAGGGGGCATACCACCTTCCCTACTAGGGCAAACTAGAGCATATATCAGTTAATTTTTATTCTTAGAAAATTGCAATAAACTGTATTGTCTCTGTATATGGTGAAAATGGATAACAACAATATTGAAAGACCAAATGACTTTAACCACAAAACCCTAGCCTAACAACAACAAAGATCCACCATAACATATGAAGATTACCTAAGACAATGCAAATAAAATGAAATCACAAAGATTATACCATCACATGTCCAATAGGGTTTGGATCTCCATTCTTCCTATCTCCATTGATCTTGCTTGATATATTTGCTCTCAGATTTTATATGTGCACAAGAGCTCAACAAAAAATGGAAATGTGGTTGCAAGTAGGATCGCGTGTAAAAGGCATAGTGTAGTCGAGTGCGCAATTGAGTTAGTTAGGGTTGATAATGAAGGAAGCATCTCCTTATATAGAAGACACTATATGAAATGGAGGGATAAGATTGAGAGGTGTAACAGATAAATGGTTGGCTATGATTAAAGGGTAGGTAAAGAAAATAAGAAAATAATAAGAGGGTAGGTAGTGTAGGAATTAAGAGATGAATGACATGTGTCATAGGTAGAAAAGGTTAATGAATTAATTAAATAAATAAAGATTTATTTAATTAATAGAAGAAGTGGGATCAATTAAATAAATAAGATATTTATTTAATTTAGAAAAAGGATAATTTAAATAAATAAATGTATTTATTTAAATGAGAAATAAGGCTAGAAGAGGATAAATGAATTATTTAAATAAATAGATTTATTTAATTAATAGAAGAATTAGGCTTAAATAATTAAATAAATAAATATATTTATTTAATTAGACTAGACAATTTTAGGTGTCTACATTTTGCCCCTCTTTGAGACAATGCAACTTATTGCATTGTTTCAAAGAAGATAATATGAACTGATACAAAGTTGCTCCAAGATGGGAATGATATGCCCCCTCGAGAGATTGGATGAAAATGTGTGAAAAGATCACAGACAATCTCTCGATAAGAAAGAAAGGCTAGAAAGGATTGACTAGATAGAGTGATAGAGTCACGGGATAAAGAATACTAACTCGGGCTAGGGCTAGGGCTAGGGCTAGGGCTAGGGCTAGGGTAGTCTATAAAATAGACCACGAGGGGAATACATCCTCATTGTCATCCACACATCCAAGAGATCAGGGTGCAGAATGAGAATAGAGTAGCAACAGTCAGCAACAATGACATTGGTTCATAGATTCGATTGCGTTTGCTGATTTTAGAGGCCACCAGATGCAGGAGAGCTGGTGAGTACCACAAAACCTCCTTGTACTTTGTCACATGAAATGTTGTCATTAATGCATCTTAGGTAGTGCAATAAATATGCTTTAGGATAATGTCAAGTGGGAGAAAAAAATGCTAAGGCACATCTGTGCTAGTTCCAGGCATGTCTGGGTAGGCTAGGCGTGTCTGTGTTTGTGCCAAATGCGAGCGCGTTTGCGTTGTGCAGTTTGTAAGCGCGTTTATATCATGAAGGCACGTTTATGTCTTCAAGGTCAAATCAATAGTTCTGTGATGAACATACACTGTTGATTGGATAAGCTGCTAAGAGGATACACTCAAGCAGGTCCTCTAGGGAAGACTAGGGTAGCAGATAGGGCTAGGATTGACAATTTTGTGATGGAACATACGTTGCCAATTAGGAAACTACTCAAGAGGATACACTCAAGTAGAGGCCCTAGGATAAGATAAATTGAGGCACTTTGTGATGAACAGTGAGTACCAAGACATAGTACTTTGTGATGAACAAGGAGTACCAATAGGAGCAACACTTTGTGATGAACAAGGAGTGCAAATATGAGCAGCACTTTGTGATGAACAGGGAGTGCAAGACACGTAGTACTTTGTGATGAACAGTGAGTACCACTAGGATAAATAGAAACACTTTGTGATGAACAGTGAGTGTCACTTAGACTGACATGATTGATTTGCTTGACTGCAGGAGTATTTGCCTATGCTGGAGTCATGGGAGAGATTCCCATTGACTCAGAGGTTACGACTAGAGCTGACATTCGAGGATAGGGCTGCTATTGAGGTTATGGGTTTGAGATATATTCTGTATGTGCCTGAGTTTCTAGTGAACATGGGATTGCTGACTGCGCTAGCTAAGAGGTGGCACTTGAAGACATGCACTTTTCATTTGCCTATGGGTGAGATGGCAGTCACCTTAGAGGACGTGTACAGGATACTGCAGATACCGATCGATGGGGAGTTGATTCCTTATGATCAAGACGGAGACAAGGATGCACTGAAACGGGCATTTCGGGATCCAGGACTGGATATGAGGGCTGGACACGTGGCTTGGGACATGATGATAGTGACAGGACTAACACTACCAGTAGTGTTAGGAGGAGTGATCAGTGGATTCCTGTGTCCAGTCAGGTTGACACGAGGGTTGGCTGTGGGCTGGGGGAGCACCTTGGAGACATTGGTGACACATCATACCGGATATGCCTGGGGACCGTGCGTGCTGGCACACTTATACTATGAGCTTCATCAGTTTGTTTACCATGGATCCGTAGGATTGGGCAACAGAGTTACATTGTTGTAGGTTTGGGCATATGAGTATCTGCCAGTCACACGACCGATACATTTTAGAGGTCGGGGTCATGGACACAATTTTGTTCATTTATACGATATGATTACCTCACAGCCATGAATTGGCAAGTTGGAGCATTGGCATTGAGTGATTGATGAGATTGATACTGTGATATGGAGGCCGTACCGCGAGTGCAAGAAGTGGGAGGATGATGCAGTGGATCTACCCTATACCTTCAGGAGTAGATATCTAATTGGGCGGATGCCCTATGTACTGGAGAGGTAGTTAGTGGATAGGGTATGCAGGCAGTTTGGCAGGATCCAACAGATGCCACGAGGTTCTGGTATGTATGCACAGATAGTGTGAGACCAGGCACACTTTGGGCCACTGTTATCATATGATCAGGTCATGATGCAGCTGGTAGAGATGGTGCCCATGCCATGGGATATGTGGCCTGAGATTGAGGATGCAGGTATGGATGCAGAGTACACTGCATATTGGGCAAAGCATTCATTTCCATGCTTGATAGACCTAGGTGAGCAGATAGATGGAGATGGCAAAGGGGATGAGGATGATGCTGGAGATGGTGGAGGTAAAGGCCGACGGAGGAGGCGGGGTGCATTTGGAGAGAGGAGAGTGGCTCCACGGAGAGAGGGTGGGGAGGAGAGACAGGCTCGGGTGGTGAGGGGTCGTGGTGGGTTGCCATTACAGGTGCCAGTAGCATAGGGTCCTAGACAGGTACAGGGACAGGGACAGGGACAAAGGCAAGTATAGGTATAGGCAGAGGCAGAGGCACAAGCACAACCACCAGTATAGGGGGAGCCATAGGCACAGGGGGCTGAGGAGGAGGAGGATGAGCTATTTGAGCTGAGGGAGATCTGCCAGGGACAGGCAGATGAGATCCAAGATCTGGAGAGGGAGACAACTAGGCTCAGGAGACAGCTGAGGGATACTGAGCGGGAGTGAGATTAGGCTATCCAGCGCTACACTGAGGTTGAGAAAACACTGAGGGATAGGAGGCAGGTGATAGAGGACACAAGGGCTGGATATGCCTATGTTCTGCAGGTAGGGGAGGAGATAGGTTATTGGTGAGACCTATACTACGGGGCAGTGTCACCAGAGCAATGGACGAGGAGCTTCCGTAGACCATCGCGGACATCAACAACTACTGGAGGGAGTCAAAGGAGACAAGCGTCCAGCGGTGGGGTTATGGGTCCACCACCACCAGCAGATAGAGGGGGTAGGAGAGATGATCCTAGGGTGGGTCCTTCTAGGGCTCAGACTCCATCGAGGCTAGGTGGCTCCGAGGGAGGGAGTTCATCATAGCCATAGAGGGCTCCCTATGTATCAGTTTTGTACCATTTTGTATTATGATGTAGACACCTTCGGGTGATTGTAGCCATATGATTTTGACATCATTGTATCATGACACTTTTGATTATATATATATGAGATGATTCATCTTTGCGACAGCTATATGCATGTGTACCTATGTGATGATTATGTTATGGATGCAAATATGTACATGATGAAATGCAATATTTTTGATCTTTTATGTTTTTAAAATGTTATGCATGATGCAAATGTGAATGTATGAAATGAAAATGAATATGATAATGCAATTGACTATTTACATGATGAGAATGTAAAATGTGCTAACATGTGTTGTGTGCAGGATGTGATGCAATTGTGATATCTATATGTATGTATGAAATGCTTATATGTGGTAATGCAGGTGCAAACTACATGAAATGCAAATGTTTTTGGCATGTCATTATACTCAGTCATGTGATAGCAGGCTACACGGACTCAGGAAGGATGATGAAATTCAATCAAGAATGGGGGATGGAAGACAGAAGATATGAAAGTGAAAGAGCTTCTTGTGCGTTATCATCATTGAGTTTTATTATGGCAAAATAGGTTATGACAATCGAGGCATATTTTCGACCCAGAAAGTCATTGTATCTATTTGCATGGAGATACGATAGTCACAAACAAGGAATGCCCCAGTTCATACTAGACTCACAATGTCCTCATATCCTTGGACAAGTCATAGCATTACTAAGAGACAATCCACAAACAACAAAAGAAAAATAGGTGACGATACCCTATCCTCGCCTTTCTAGTCAAAGACATCCTGGAGATAGAATCTCTAGTTAGAGACATCCTAGAAAAGCTAAAAGACATGTCACCAAAAGATAAAATCAAAAAAGAAAAGCAAGACTCGACACCAACATCCACTGTACTCCTCAAGTTTGGTGTCTCTTGTCACTTGTATAAGTCTTATTTGATTGTGGTCACAATGTTTACTTTCACAAAAAGGATAGATAGCACTTAACCATAATGTTGTCTGAGTCTGCTGAAAGATTTGATTTATTGAAGCCCATTGTTGCTGATGTGTCTCATCCGAAACTGACTGAATCCATGAAACTGATACTTTATTTCGAAGAAGATGAAACTTTATTGCAGATTGACGATGTAAGTGTTGCTTTATTGCGGATTGTGCGTGGATAGACTGAAGAAAAGTGGAAGAAACTGTACTCCTCGAAACATGTGATGCTCTCAGTTCCACACCCATCACTAGACGTAGGATTTGCCTTACCCACAGATATGAGCTAATTTATTATGGATGAAAAGAGGGGGAAAAGGGGGTTATTATGACTGGCTAACCAATCTTAGGTAGATCAATAACAAGCTATGATGGGAATGGGTAAGTTTATTATAAATGGATAGGTTGTGAGTGTGTGCAAAAGTGAAGTGATGAAAGAGAATCCTAAAGGAGGGAGGAGCAATGTCTCTACGCATGGTGCTGGTGACCCAGTTTTCACCATGGTACTTGTCGAGGGTGCCACCGAAGTGGTTTTCACCGTTGGACGAAATGTTTTTCTTTACTTTTTTGATTTTTTTTTGTGTCACAAGGCGCTTGTTTGCTAGGTTTTCACCAAGTAATGATTTTTTTTTAAGTTTTATGATTTTTTTTGTATTTTTGAATTTTTTGATTTTTTTTGTATTTTTTATATTTTCTGAATTAGGATACTCTGAAGAGCTATGTGTAAAACCTGCGAAGGTGCATGCAGTTGATAGGATCCTCCAGAGGTTCACCCTCTGTGTTTGAGAGCTGATATGCACCAGATCCATATGCTGTTGTGATGATGTAAGGACCAAGCCAATTTGGTTTGAACTTGCCCTTCTTCTCTCCGTCTTGTTGATTTTTAGGATTTTCTTTGAGAACTAAGTCACCCACCTCAAATGTGCACGGCTTTACCTTGTGATTGTAGTTGCATTGTTCCGTGACTGAATGATGTGTAGCTTGAGTGACTCTCTTCCTTGATAAAGGAACTGAGATAGAATTACTATTGTGTGGACTACATATGCCTGTATGCGTGTCACCTGAAGAAGTTTGGGCACCCCTGACAACAAAGTCCCACGAGGAAGCTCCTTTAAAGGTCCATGATGTATCGCTAGAAGGGAAAGGATGTGTGGAACAAGTGGATGAGTAATGAAGGCTTGTGATTGTGAAAAGAAGTGAAAGTAGGATAGCATGATGGAGACTTAGGATCAACAAGTGTGCTTTTTGACTTGAAATTTTAGAACTTTTGCCCCCAGTTATTTTGATATTAGAGGAGATAATCTCTTGATCTTTTTCTTTCATAGGATTTTTATCCTGGACCTTGATTTTTGCAGAGTCCACTAGCTTTTGATTTTGATTTGGACTAAAGGACTTTTCTTTATTTTTGACTTTTAGATTTTTCTTTTCAAAGATTGATTTTTGATCCCGAATGAGTGAGGGCTTTTGTAATTCTTGTTGATCCAAGTTTGGAAGTGCAGTGGAAATGGAATGAGTGGATGAAATGGTAAAGCTATGTGATTTCTCAAGAGGGTTGGCGATACACTCAATAGATTCTTTGTTGGAGCCACTCTTAGGACTATTGATATCAAGAGCTACTTGCACTACTAGAGGAGATTTGCATTCAGACTTAGTAGCCACAACACTAGGTGCTTCGTACCCAATTCCTTGGCATTGCAAATTGTTTGTAGGTTGTTCTTGTCAAATGAATACCGTAAGAGATAGTGGGAGTTGATCAACATGAAAGATATAATCACCACATCCCATGTCTTTAACCTTGAATTTTTCTTTGATTTCTGCTTGTTTTGATGTAGAAGCTTTCAAGGATTCTGGATCAATATATGCTAATGAAGGAACAACTTCTCGATTGACTGGGATTATTATTTCTGATCTAGGATGTAGATTGTTGCAATATATGAATGGATTTGGGTCAACTTTGACGGTCACTTCAACTCCATTGTGTGGAAACTTGATACATCGATGATATGTAGATGGGACTGCGCTCATCTCATGAATCAATGGACGTCCTAGCAATATGTTGTATGTGAGATCCAGGTCAAGGACTTGATAAACTACATCTTTTGTAACTGGCCCAACTCTGAGAGGTAAGGTGACTGTGCCCTTGGATGAACGTTCTTCATCATCATATGCCTTGATGGTAATTTTGTTTGTAGAATTCACAACTTTATCAGAATATCCCAATTGTTTAATAGTGATCAATGTACAAATGTTTAGACCTTCTCCTCTGTCTATCAGGACTCAATTTATTCGATGTTTGTGTATGAAGGCTTCAATGTGTAAAGGTGCATTATGTGGATGACTTACGGAGGTATCATCGGCTTCTATGAATGTAAGGGAGTGTGGAATGGAAAGGTATCCCACCATGGCTTGAAACTAGTCCATGTTCAAATCAGTAGGAACAACAGTGTCTCTCAAGATTTTATCAAGAATGGCTTTATGTGTGGGGGATATGCATAAGAGCTCAAGGATGGAGATGAGCACGAGTGTCTTCCCTAACTGATCTACAAGGTCATACTCAGGCTTGGTCGATGAGGAAGTGATATTTTTAGCTGGAGCACCTTGCAAAGTGAATTTACCTCGATGAGTTGTAACATTACATTTAGAGGTAGGTTCGGAAGAAGATCTAATGCCTTTTAGGACAATCTTGGGTCTTTGGGTAGAATTCTCAGACGTTTTGTCCTTGATGATAATGGTAGAGACATAATTGTCCATTGATATGTGATTGATAGTTGAATCATAGTTATAAGATGCTCTGGTATAGTTGGTTTGGTCATTTGTGGTTTTAGACTTTCCCTTGTCATGTTTTGGGAATGGTTCCTTAAACATCTCATGTTCTTGGTTGGATGAGTGTCCTTCAATCTCAATGTCACCTCTATCAATGAGATCTTGTATGATGTTCTTCAGTCAATGGCAATTTCCTATTTTATGGCCCTCATTCTTATGAAATTCACAATACTCATCATCATTCCACCAATTTGGTTTGACCTTTGGCTCTTATGGAGGTAAATCTGGAATTGTGATTATTTTGTTTGCCACTAGCTTTTTGAAAACTGACTCAAGTGGTTCTCCCAATGGGGTGTACTTCCTTCATGACTTTGAAGTTGTTTGAGTATTCACTTGATTGTTTGTAGAGCTTGATCCTGAAAAAACAATTTTGGGTTGCACTATATTGGCATCAACAACACCATCATTGACTGTGTTCTTGTTTTTATTCCAAAATCTTGGCTTATCTTTTCCTTTAAAGTCATCTTTGTTTTCCTTGAATATCTTAATGACTCTTTGTTCAATTAGGACCTTCTCTGTTGCTAAGCCTTTTTCAATGACGTCCTTGAAGGTGGACAAACAAGCTTTTCTTAGGTCATAACCAATGTCTTTGTTGACATTCTAGGTGAACATCTGTACCATTTGTTTTTGTGGAATTTCACAAGAGCATTTGCTGGCTAGATTCCTCCATCTTTGTAAAAATGATGAAAAAGATTCTCCATCCTTTTGTTTGGTGTTGCACAAAGTAGTCACTGATATGTCTGTCTCTATGTTGTATGAGAAATGTTGGATAAATGCCTCTGCTAGATCACCCCATGACTTAATACCAGGTGGAAGTTGGGAGAACCATTCCATAGCTTGATCACCTAAGCTTTGTGGGAATAATCTCATCAAATATGTCTCTTTTGCTGCTACCTCAATGCAAGCTATGAAAAATTATCTTATATGTGCCTTAGGATCTCCTTTGCCTTTGTACTTATCAAACTTAGGTGTCACAAAGTGTGTAGGAAATGGAGGAATTGGAATGCTCTTGTCAAATGGATAGGGATATATGTCTCTCATTGTGTAAGTTGGCTTCAGTGTATTTATGTCCTCCGTTTTCTTTTGTAAGTCCTTGATTTACTATTCCAAATTGTTCTAAGGTGGAGACTGACTTCTTGGACCATACCCCATGCCTGAACCACCGGGTGGAGGAGGAGCATGTTGCATATATGGATGATATTGATCATACACATGTTCATATGGAGGAGGTTTATAATGATGCTGTGTATATGGACCACTTGGTATAGAGTCATGATGAGGAATGGAATATCTGCTTTGTCCATGTATACCATACTCTACAGGCATGTCATGAGTTTGTTCTAATGTGTTGCCCCCAAATTTAATATGGGGTTTCCTTGTGTCCAAATTTTGAGCATGCCTTTGGATATCCAATTGCTTTGGTGGTTGATCCTTAGAATTGGCATGTGATTGAGTGTATTTTTCTGCATAATACTTCCATGATGGTCTGCGAAGATGAGTATCATATGCTTGACCATGTGTGTATGGGACCTTTGGTTTTTGAAACAAAGATGATGGTGATTCAGGCACCATATGTGGTCCTCTATTGTCTCCACTATTAGGCCTCCTTTGATCCATGTTGGAGTGAGATTGTTGCAAAGGTCAATTTTCCATTATTTGAGACATGTCAAAATCATGAGGGATCTTGGCTCCACTTTGTGCCATCACTTGTAGAAAGTATTGTCTATCTCTCCTCATTATTTCCTCAACCAATCGATTGAAATGGGGATTCATAATGGTGTCTTCCACTTCTGCTGAATGTACGGAAAATTTGTCCATATTGTCATTGTGTGTATCATTGTTATTTGTAGTGTCCATGTTCTCAATATTTGGAATGTTTCTATAAGCATCCATGTCAGGTAATGTAGTATGATCAGAATTGAAAAAGATATCATTGTCATATTCATAGGAACTCATGTTTGCGGACTCTTGAGCCTCTTTAGTTTCTCTTCTATATTTTTGGGAACACGTTTCAACCATGAACTAGGTACTGACCAAGATGTGTGAGATTATATGAAAATGTAAAGAGTATGGAAGACTAAGAATTGGATGGAATGTAAATGAATCTAAGGTGTACTTGCAATGTCCAAAGTGTAAGACCAATTATGTGGGTAGTAGAGTAGGTGTGGCTTCCAAAGAGATGATAGTTTCTCTTGATGAGGTAAGTCGACCTTGACTCTAAGTAAGACCAAATGAGACCCAAAGGTGATAGACCTTGATGAGGGACCACTTAGCAAAATGTTGTATGTATGTAGTGTGTTGACAAAGTATGATGAGGACAAGCAAGTGACCTTTTGACTCAAGTTTAGATAAATGTGAATGTAATGCAAGATTTAAAGCAATGATGGACTTTGTGAGACCCAAAGACAGGTTGAATGCTAGATGAAAACCTGAAGAGATAGCTTAGGAAGCTCAATAAGTCTGAAACTGACTGTTCTTGTTTGCTGAATTATGAAACTTTTCAATCTTGAACACAAATGTGCCTGTATACTTCACATACGCGCTTAAATGACACATACGTGGTTCTGCCAGACACAGACATGCTTAAACGACACAGACACATTTCTGAGATGCTGCAATGTTTCTCAAAAGACACAGACGTGTTTCTGTCCTTCATAGATGCGTTTAGATGACACAGATGTGTTTCTACAAACTTTGTGCAATTTTTCCAATCTATGAAGTTGTTTTGTTGTGACCAAATCTGAATGTTTGACTATTTTTCGTGACAAGAGTACACAATGTTGATGATGACTTAATATTTGCAAGTGTTTAGACTCAAAGACTCCAAGAAAAGTGTGTTGTTTGATGTAAAATTGTTTTGCATACACTTGAAGACACAAAAGACACGATATTTTGATGTTTGGGTCTTGAATGTTTGATTGTTTAAAATAAGTCAAGCACAATTCTTATGGTTGGCCAGGACAATAGTTGTTGATCCCACATAGAGTTTCCCCCGAGGCTACGCTATTTAGAGCGGATTCTTAGATGCTTGACCCCACTGGCTCCACCCTCGACACTCACTTCTCAGGGTAGCCAAGCATCAGTCCCCATGAAAACTCCTCCTGGCGAACTTTGTATCTCTACTAAGAACTGTATGTGTGTGAGCCACTACTAGAGGTCTGACCTCCTGCCCCAACAACTAGAAGGATTTTGGCTTCTAAAATAAAAAGGTACTAGTAAGGGAATCCGCTCATGTGGCCATACATGTGATGCTTTTAGCTCTGTAAATACAGAAGGCTCCCAGCTGGTAGGGGTTACGACCTACAAATGATCAAATAAATTTGATCAAACGGGTTTATGGGGAGACATAGTGTTGGTATTAACTAATCAACACACGTTATCCACAGTTTTCACCATAAATACAATTATTTATAGTGGTTTGGAAGAAAATGGCTTTTCTTTTGCTACCACTTGGGTCATTCTCTCCTCACTAGTAATCCTAATGACCACACGGGGAGATAGGCCCTCTAAAGTTTAAACAAAAAGAGCCTATTGCTCAAGACACAAAAGACAATGGTTCAATTTTAGTGCACCAATTAAAGTGTTTTCTAATCTATGAAAACAAGGCACACAATGAAAGATCAAAAACCCTTGCCAAGGTCCTGCAACAAAGATCTATTAGTAGTTTGGATTGTTTGAAATAATCACCCCTTCCTGCAAGCACACAAGTTAGGTAAATTTTAGATCCAAAAAACTTTGTGACATAGGGGCCTTCGACAAAACGATTTTGCTTTCAAGACAAGCTACACCAATTACGTTAGCTAGATATGAAGATGTTAGCTCAAAATAAACCAAATCTGAAATTTGAATGACGCAAAACCGAATCAAAGAAAACCCAAAATGTAACAAATTCACACAAACACGGTTATTAGAAACACAAACGCTATAAAATTTCACAGACGCGCCTAAAGCCGACATAGATGCAGTTTCAGAACACAGACATGGCTCCTGGACACAAACGCACCTAAAATCTCCATAGACGCGACTAAGGCACACAAATGCGACTTTCAGAATCTGCAGAAAAATAAAATACTGTCGAGGACGTAGACGCAATTCCAGATGTCGCAGACACGACAGAAAATAAAAACGCGATCCGAAAGTACGCAGACGCGAAATTATCAAAATGTTGTCAGAAATGTCAGATCTGCAACTTCAAAACACAAAATCTGCAACAAAAGATGTTAAATGCAAAAGGGACAAGGGTCCCACCGGGCGTGCAAAAATGTATACGGTGAAAATGGATAACAACAATATTGAAAGACCAAATGAATTCAACCACAAAACCCTAGCCTAACAACAACAAATATCCACCATAACATATGAAGATTACCTAAGACAATGCAAATCAAATGAAATCACAAAGATTATACCATCACATGTCCAATAGGGTTTGGATCTCCATTCTTCCTATCTCCATTGATCTTGCTTGATATATTTGCTCTCAGATTTTATATGTGCACAAGAGTTCAACAAAGAACGAAAATGTGGTTGCAATTAGGATCACATTTAAAAGGCGTAGTGTAGTTGAGTGCGCAATTGAGTTAGTTAGGGTTGATAATGAAGGAAGCATCTCCTTATATAGAAGACACTATATGAAATGGAGGGATAAGATTGAGAGGTGTAAAAGATAAATGATCGGCTATGATTAAAGGGTAGGTAAAGAAAATAAGAAAATAATAAGAGGGTAGGTAGTGTAGGAATTAAGAGATGAATGACATGTGTCATAGGTAGAAAAGGCTAATGAATTAATTAAATAAATAAAGATTTATTTAATTAATAGAAGAAGTGGGATCAATTAAATAAATAAGATATTTATTTAATTTAGAAAAAGGATAATTTAAATGAATAAATGTATTTATTTAAATGAGAAATAAGGCTAGAAGAGGATAAATGAATTAATTAAATAAATAGATAAAGATTTATTTAATTAATAGAAGAATTACACTTAAATAATTAAATAAATAAATATATTTATTTAATTAGACTGGACAATTTTAGGTGTCTACAGTCTCAAAGAGGGAAAAAATGTAGACACCTAAAATTAGCCTTTAATTATTCTTTAAAAAGATAAAATGTAGATTTCAAATATTTAGTGATAAATTAAAATCTTTAGCAATCTCCTTGTTTGATTCAACTAAAGACAACCTTGTCTGCAAAAAGTAGTGATTATGTTCTTTGAGGGAAGCGAACATATTCCCTTGTGCAATATATAGTCATTTTGGTTTGGCAACCTCAAAATATCTCCCAACTTATCATATTGCAATATCTATCCACTTCCTTTCAAATCACATGTTTTCTCTTTTGATTATCTTGTATTGGTAGTTGATTAGGGTCATTCTTTAATAGAAGCGATCTCCTTAACAATAACTTCTATGCATTAATTTTTTTTTTACAATCTCCAGCTTCTTGAACTTCACTAACCTGACTCTAGCTCATACTTCTAGAACACCTATCACTTATGCTTCGATACCACTTTGATAGTGGTGAATGGAAATATTAAGAAACTATAGTGTCATAAATAGTAACCCTTTATAGCTTCTCACTCTATTTGGGCCCCTACTTTAGTGTGCTTATTCATAGGTCATTTTAAACCTATTTGGGCCCTATCCTACTTTAAATATCAATTGTTACTTCCACAACTTAATTATCATTATATGCTAGTTTTCATTTGAGGTGCTATGTTCTGTATTCTAACACTTTTCCATCCCTTTAGCTAGTTCATTATTGAGTGGAGTGAGGAACCTAGCACCCTAGTCCCTCTAAAAGGAGCTTAAATTTAAATTTGTGTGAGAGTCATCCTCCATCATTCGTGATCCAATCTTGATCTTTTCATTTGATCATTGATTGTTGACCTAAATTTAGAAATATCTCGTGAACCCTATATAAAGCACATTTTTTTATGATTCAAAACATTCTAAGATGTCCTAAGAAATCAATCTCAATTTCAACACTCTAATTCAATTAAGAGAATTCAAGAAGCAATATCCTATGATATTCTACATTCAAATATGATTTTCTATGTATTATTTATGTTTTATTTTCATATTATTGCATTAACACTTAAAGGACTTGTCTAAAGAGCATTGCATCACCACCATTTCTATTTCTAGGTATAATCATTTTAATTCATAAATTTCATTATTTTTTAGCTTATATCCTATAGAGGATAAGCTCTCTTTTTCATCAATCATAATAGTTGTGGAGGTGGGAACACCAACATTGGGTTTGAATTAGGCAATCCCTATACAACACAACCATTCCTCATCATTTTCATGTGTACATGCTCACATATAATATTAGAGAGTATTATAAGAGTGTAGAGTAGATAGTAACAAACATTCTAAGATTTCAAATAGGAAAAATAGTTAGACTAGCCAAGACCTATGTTTGGTACTTTTGAATTGAATTTTGGAGAAACATACCAATAGGACCTCATGACTGCAAATCTACTTCATTTTATTTTCATAGACACCTCCAAGACTATGATACCCAACAATCATATCTAGTACTTTTATCTCATCTTGTTTTCATAGGTTCCTTTTTGCATCCTCTTTCCATAAATGAGTTACTCTATTGCTTTTCAATTATGTAATTCACTATTATTATTGAAAGTAATCAACTTCTTATCATTAAACCTAGATAAATTCATAAACATAACCAATCACACTTGGAGAAAAATAAACACAAAATCCTAAAGTACTAATGGAAGACTGTTTAACAAATAATGTGGAGGCTATTGAAAAAATAAAGGACATGTATGATAACAAGTTCAGGGAAGTAGAACAAAGGATTAATAAATGTGAGACCACCCTGTACAAAATTATGGAGGATAGTCATAATATTGTTAAACCTTCGGCAGATAACTTGAGTACTATGGTGGCCAAGCTTGAAAACTTTCACCAGGACATGGTTTTTTTTGACCTGGATCAAGATAAAGACTTGGGAACTGAGGATACTTCAGGTTCGAGCAAGAGAACTGGGGCAAGTACAAAGAAGAAGACTGCTAATCTATCTCAGGACATCCTAGAGTTGAAAGAAGCAGCCCAGAAGATGAATCGAATTGAAGCTGAAGTTGCTGAAACTTTAAAGAACCTGGGTTAGTGTTTTTCCTTTTGGTGGTACTGCTATGTTTTTCTGTTGACTTATTGCTGATGTAGGGTTGTGTTTCTCTTTGTTTGTCTTGTTTTTTTGTCAGTCTTATTGTCTATTTGGTCTATTATGTTTTGATAGGCTTAAATGATACATCATATGTAATTTCCTTGTAAAGGGTTTTGGGTCCCTTCAAAACCTATTTTTGCCTTAATAAAAAACATATTAAATATTTTTCTCTTACAACCTTGTCTCTTCTCTTTTCGAGAATATTTCTATCTATAGACACCTAAAATTTTCCCACACCTTCAAACACTAATTTTAGTAATTACTCCTCTTAATTAATTACACAATCTTAATTAATTAATTTGATTTTATTCTTCTAAATTAATATTATTCTTCCATTTCAAATTCAAAATTCAAATTCCCCTCCAATTCAATCATTTTAATTAGATAGTTTTCCTCTAATATTAATTAAATAATTTTATTAATTAATCCTCATCATTTACTTTAGTTAAATAATTTTATTATTTAATTAAATCAATTATCTTCCCATAATTAAATAATTATTTTAAATTATTTAATGAGCTAATAATGTCTTCTCAATTAAATAAATTTTCCAATTTATTTAATTTCATTTCTCTTGCATTTCAATTTAATTTCACATTTTCAAAAACCAAATTCCATCCAAATTAACCAAAATCTAATTTAATTAAATTTCTTGCATCATATGTTGAAAATGCTTAACTTCCATTGACTCTGAGTTCCCAACAACGAGTCATCAACTACCTGTTTCTAACTAGTTAGTGAATCCACTCTTTTTGAAATCACTTTTTCTAACTCACTCATCTATTTACTTATCAAGTTAGTCAAATGAGTAAATTTTTCAATCAAATTTAATTAGGTTGAGTAATCATCTCCAACTACCGTGTCTCATCAATTCTCAACCGCTAATCAACTCTAGTATCAAATCAATATTGACCATCAAATCAAATTTAGAAAATCTATAAAAATTTAACATAAATACTTGATCATGGATAAAAACATTCTTTGAGTTCTTATGCCAATACTCTATAGGTATTGTATGACTTCGAGAGCCACTACCATCATATGCATCAAGGAGGAGAGGAACAATAGAAGTCACATGCTTGGATTCAACATGAAGTTTGATTCATTATTAATTCGATTAATTTGTTTCATTATTATATTTTCTTGCAAAATTTGATTGTTTTACAATCAATTTAGTGGTAGATTCAGGCTTGTGGTTGCTTAATAATCTATTGCACATGTTTTCCCCCAATTTTCAATTATATACATTATCGTGAACTCGACATGAACTAACAATACTATGTTTTTTGTGAAATTTGGACTATGCGCAAGTTATAGCTATGTATACCAAAATGTAGGTTCAAAAGAGCATAAACAATTAAAAAATACCCAAAAACCGCAAATTAACACAACCTCAAGATTAGGCTAAAAGAGGTTAAAAGAGTATATAAATTATGTCAAACCCCTTGTTTTGTAGATTTTCCCATGATTATTTGGTTGGATGTGTGCTCAGTCAAAATTTTGGCACCATAACGATGCTCAAATGGAAAAGAAGTCAGAGAGGAGATAAAAATGGATAAGGGTTGGATTTATAGGATTTGGATGAGAGCATTATGGATATGGATGGGGATATGAAGGATTTGTGGAGGAAGGATGGAAATAGATGATAATGGGGATAGAAAATGATTGTGGATGGAGAGATGTGGGAGTTGGTAGACAAGTATTGTTGGATAAGGTGATTAGTGGATGGATGGTATATATGATAGGGTTTCCAAGGGCTACGTCACAAAGGAAAAAGGATGCCCCACTTAGGATGTGCCATATGTAATGAGGTATTAAAAGGAACATGATAGGATGGCCAATTGGAAAAGAAGAGGATGAGGGATATAGATGGAAGATAGGATGATGGGTGGATAAAGATTATGACAAATTATATGGATGGGAAAAAGGATGAGTAGATAGGGGGTTCGATGAATGAAAAGTGTGATAGGGAAATGGATGCCAAGAGAATTCCAGAGCAAGTATACAAGGTGATCCTTTCTTCATATCAAGATCCAAAGGAGGATGGAGGAAGTGAAATGGAAAGGATATGATGGGTATGGTTAAAAAGATGGATTGATACTGAGAATAACTTCCCCCAAGCGTGGAGAAAAAAAGGATGGGGGTATTACAGATGATTCTTGTTTGCTAGGTTTTCATCATGACACTTGTCCAAGGCGCTTGTTCACCAAGTTTTCACCATTGGACAAATTTTTCTCTTTACTTTTTTTTGAATTTTTCTATATTTTTGGTAAGAATTTTATGGATGGAGATGGATGTGGATAAATGGATTTGGAAGATGGGTGAGATGGATTTAGGAATCAAGTATCAAGTTCCATAGTGAGGTAGTAGGAACCCATGTGTAGCAATCATTGGATGTTAGTACAACCCCATTATGATGGGTGGATTATTCAAAGGAATAGATTGAATGATTTTGATGGGGAATATATGTGGGATAATGGAAATGGTGTTGGAAAGTATTTGGATGGAATGATGGAAAGTGAATGTGATGGTGGGATGTTGTCAGAATTAGCATTGGCACATGTTGTGGAGGGTGTTGGAGGAGTGGAGGAGAAATTGATGGAGGATATGAAGATGATGGAGGAGTTATGATAGGTATTATTATAGGACATAGGGACACAAAATGGATTTAGGGGATGAAGGGGAGAAGTCATGAGCTTTTGGATTAGCAACTTTGGATACCATTGCGGATATTTCTTTTGATGCATTGCTTCTTTTTTCTTTGGGATCCACTTTTTTTTTTTTGCTTTAGTGGGCCTTTGTGACCTTTGGGATTTATTGTTTTTTTTGGATCAAATTTTGCTTTGTGGGAGCATGTCTCTTTGAGGGGACATGATGATCTTTAGATTTCTGTGGATGTTTAGCTTTATGCATTCTTGATTTGGAATTCAAATCACTACTAGTAACATTGGAAGGAGTGTGAGAAGATGATGACGTGGAGGGAATATGGATGGAATGATGGATTTAGGATGTTGGATGGGATATGTTCCTTTGTAGAACTTGTTTGGGATTTAAAGGAGTGGGATGTTTATGATGGGGGATAGGGGTAGGCGATGGGTGCATGAGAGGATGAGTGGGATAAGATGGAGGATGGGATTTTGGGATATAAGGGCCCAAAATGGAATCAACATGTGGGGGATATGTGATGGTGAATTTAGGGATATAGGGACCAACAATTTTTTTAGTGGCGGATATTTACCAATCAACGAATTGTGTAGGTCAACCATGTCGGGAAATTGGCGAATAAAATTGTTATATGAGTGGTCAGATCACCTCGTGTTCATGCAAAATCTGTCCCATGGCCCTTTTTTTTGCCACCTTGTGGTTGGTCATTATTTTCGAAACATGGTTTATTCGCCACCAGATCATACATGTCTTGAATATTTATTAGTCATAATATCGCCCTAAAGTTTTTGAACGAATGCAAGAAACCATCGATGGACACACATGCATTCACCAATATCGACACATTAATTTTTTAATTTTGAGGGGCCATATCGCAAATAACATTAATTATTTTGTTCTTGCGGCCAACCCCAATTCACCCCACTAGTATTGAACGTTAATGCCAGATCCATAATTTGCCTTCAAATTTAAAATTGCACCACCTTAATCAAGCTCAATTTTGCTAAATTTCTATATCCCAATTGCAGAATGGCGTGCAAGTCGCCAAAATTTGTTTCATATAAATACATGAGAAGGTGAAATTTTACAGTTTACACCTTGTTCAGATCGGTATGCACTTCCAAAATCCACATGCTCTTCTCTGGACACAAGTTGCCAAGGAATTCTTTAGATGCTGAGTTGCTGAGGGGTCCTGTCACTGTGAAACTAATGGTAAGTGACAAAGGATATAAGATTGATGTTAGTGTTTGCCATTTTGAGTTGTTAGTGTTGTTAGGATAACAAGTGGACAACTGAGAGGGGGGGGAATCAGTTGTCAATATATTATATTAATCAAACCACTCGATAACCTTTAATCGAAGCATATAAACATTGAATACCAGAATAGCAGAAACAGATACCGGTAAGCAATAAAACTTAAGAATGATACAAAGAATTAACACAATGAAACCATACCACATAACACCATGTTTTGTATGTGGAAAACCCAATTAAGGGAAAAACCACAGTGGGAAGCCTACCCATAGTCAGATGATACTTTTGTAGAAAGTATGTGATACAATAAGGGGCCTGTACATGCAGGAAGGCACACTGCCTAGAGCATATTGCTCACTACAAAGGAGTCTCACTGACTACAGAGATGTTATGATCACCTCAATATAATTGGAAAACAATCCAGAAGAATTAACTGCCAGAGATAGCATCTACCATGCCTAATTATAGTCCTGGTTAAGCTTAATACCAGAGGCCTTTAACCTCTTACTTAAATCCAATTCGATCACCTATGATTGACCAAATCTCCTTCGCATATGATATTTCATTCCATAACCACAAACATTGCCTTTTTATTCCCATGATCTACAATGATATCTTACATCAATTTATACAATCCCTAAGGCTAAAACCAATTAGGTTGGCTACCTAAAAGATATTACAATAAGATCATTACATACATCCATATTACAATGATATGCCATGTCAGCTTTAGACAAAAACAACATCAACCAGTCCATAAAACATCCTGATAACATATAGAGAACATGTTAACATGATACCGATCCATAACCTAGATAGGTACCAGACCTAATTTGGGTCCACCACGCCAAAGAAATGTCATCAATTAGTCGAGGCACGATTAAGGATCACCTTATGTATCCTAAATTCCATCTAGAAGCCGAACCAACACCACTTATGCATCCTGTCAAAGATTCTCAGTAAAAGATTTGTCGGTAAAACCTTAAACTCTTACTGGTAACACTAGTTCTTCTACCGGTAACCAAAACTTGTCTGCCGGTAACCAACCATAAGAGCTAGTGTTGACATCAATGACAAAAAATCAATGCAGCACATAATCAATTCCTCCATATTGCTAACAATCTCCCCCTTTGGCATTGATGGCAACACTAGATGTGAAAAAGAAAAAATCTAAGTGCCAAGAAATGCCAAACAAAACTGAAAAATCCCAGCAACTCCCCCTGAGGAGTGCAATCCAATCTAAAATTGATCTGAATCCCATTATTTTTCACATATAACTCTCCCCCTTTGACATCAATGCCAAAGATATGACATAGATATCAAAATTTTGTGAATCTCAAAGCTGACTACTCCCCCTGAGTAGTAGCACCACAACATCAACCCGAAGAAAAGGATAAAGTTGATGATGCATATTAGACTGATGGTCTGCTCCATCAATTAAGTTTCTACAGAAGGGGTAGATACCCCTAACTTGTCTCTCAAATACTCAAATGATTCCTTAGACAATAGTTTAGTGAATATATCTACAATTTGTTCTTTAGTGTTCACATAAATCAATTTGAATTCCTTTTTTTCCACCTTGTCCTTCAGAAAGTTATATTTTATTGAAATGTGCTTAGTCTTAGAGTGAAATACCAGATTCTTAGACATGTCAATAGCTGCAGAGTTATCACAATAGATAACTACCAGTTCACTATAATTTACCTTGACATCTTTTAACATTTGCTTCATCCACAAGACTTGAGTGCAATTAGTTGCTACTACAACATATTTGGCTTTTGCAGTAGATAAAGACATGCATGACTATTTTTTGCTAATCCATGAAACCAATTTCTTTACAACAAAGAAAGATCTACTAGAAGTTCTCTTCCTATCATCAGTATCTCCTGCCCAATCTGAATCTGTATATGCACATAAAGTGAAGTTATCATCTCTAGAATAGCATAAGCCATATTCTGTTGATCCTTGCAAATATCGGAATATCCTCTTTACTGCACATTCATAATTTTTTTAGGATTAATTTGATATCTTGAAACAATACTTACTGCATTCATAATATTTGGTCTAGTCTGAGTTAGATATAACAAGCCACCAATCATAGACTTATACCTTGTTGAATTTACTAGTCCAGATGTGTCTTTGATAGATAATTTCTTACTTGTCACCATATGAGTACTCACCGGTTTGTAATTATCCATACCAAAATTCATCAACAATTCCCTTAGATAATTAGTTTGATAGATAAAGATGCCTTTGTCAGTTTGAGTAATCTGCAAACCTAAGAAAAATCTCATCTCACCAATCATGAACATTTCAAATTCATTCTTCATATTATTAGAGAATTCCATGCACAATATATAGTCACCTCCAAAAATGATATCATCAACAAATACTTCAATAATCAAAATATCATCATTAGTGATCTTGTAATATAAATTACTGTCAGCACTACCTTTAGTAAAACCAAGCTTCAAAAGATATTTATCCAACCTTGCATACCAAGCTCTAGGAGCTTGTTTCAATCCATATAATGCTTTCCTTAACTTGCAAACCATATCTTTGTCATTTGTTAGTGAAAATTCATCAGACTTCTCAATGTATACCTCTTCCTCAAGTTTGCCATTCAAAAAATGCACATTTAACATCCATTTGATAGACCTTATAGTTCTTATATGCTACATAGGCAAGAAATAGTCTAATAGCTTCAATTCTAGCTACAGGTGCAAATGTCTCACCATAATCAATTCCTTCCATTTGAGAATATCCTTTACAAACCAATCTATCCTTGTTTCTTACAAGTTGACCATCCTCATTTAGTTTATTTCTAAAAACCCATTTAGTTCCAATAACATTCTTATTTTTAGGCTGGGGAACTAAAGTCCAAGTCTCATTCTTCTCTATTTGATCTAATTCATCTTCCATAGCCTTTAACCAAGGTTTATCTTTACAAGATTCAATAACAGATGCCAGTTCAATTTGAGAGATAAGACACACCTCTTCATTTGTCAGTCTTCTTCTTGTCATAACTCCCTTGTTCCTATCTCCAATGATTTTATCTTCAGAATGATTTAATTACATACCTTGGTGTCTTCTGAACTTCAGGTTCACTATTTTGATCATCAGTCACAGTTGAATTTTCTAGTTGTACTGTTGTAACTATCTCAGTGTCTTGTACCGGTTGAGGCATTGCCAATTCAGTTTTGATCATTTCCACTGCCAGTTTCCTGTCATATGATATAGATTGATTTTTGTATTGCTCATCCACTTTCATATTAGCGCTCTCCACAATTTTCTGCAGTCTTTTGTTATAACATCTATATGCTTTGCTCTGAATTGAATATCCAAGAAATATCCCTTCATCACATCTAGGATCAAACTTCCAAATTGAATCATCCCTTTTGATATAACATTTACTTCCAAAAATTTTGAAATATTTAACAACAGGTGCATGTCCAAACCATAATTCATAAGGGGTCTTACCGGTTTCACCTTTGATAAGAATGGTTGAATGTGTAGACTGATGTACTCACTACTTCTCTCCAACAGATGTGAGACAATTTGGCATCCATCATCATAGTTCTTGTTGCATCCAAACTGGTTCTATTTTTCCTTTCCACTACTCCATTCATTCTAAGGAGTCTGAGGTGCAGATAACTGTCTCCTAATTCCATTTGTCTCACAATAACTGTTAAATTCATGAGAAGTGAACTCACCGCCTTGATCTGATCTCAAACATTTGATTCTTAATCCAGTTTCTATTTCCACCTTTTCTTTAAAGACCTTGAATTTCTCAAAAGCTTCAGACTTCTCCCTTAGAAAAGTCACCCACATCATTCTAGAATAATCATCAATTATTAGCATGAAATACCTATCACCTTGAAAGCTTCTGGTCCTTGCTGGACCACATAAGTCAGTATGAATCAAATCAAGGACATCATTAGATTTAACATGTATGCTCTTAAAAGAAGTTCTAACTTGCTTTCCCAATTGACATTCCTTACATACCAGATTATGAGGCTTTATAATCTTAGGTATATCTCTAACTGCCTTTATTGAACCGATCTTGACAATACAATAAAAATTAACATGACACAATCTCTTATGCCATAACCAACTCTCATCAATATGAGCAATCAAACATGTCTTATTACCAGTGTTCAAGTGAAAGATATTACCTCCAGTCTGAGTACCGGTTGCAATATCCAAACCACTTTTGTTAACGATTTTGCATTTTCTATCTTTAAACTGAAGCTAGAATCCCTTGTCCACCAATTGACCAACACTTAAAAAGATTATTATATAAACCTTCTACATAATAGACATTATTAGTATTATTCTTTCCATCTAGTGAAATAATACCTCTACCTTTGATCATACATGCTTTGTCATCCCCAAATTTGACTTGACCACCATTTTATTCTTGCAGGGATAAATTTTTTCTTTTATCTCCAGTCATATGATGTGAACATCCACTATCAATTACCCATTCATCCTCGTCTTCAAGTTTTTCTGCCAGGGCCTTTTCTTCATTCTTGATAGCCAGTTCCAGTTCATCTTCCTTTAAAGAATAGAACACACATTCCTTTCCATTGCCGGATCCACTAGCAGAGTCTACTGCCGATTCATCCTCAAAGTCATCACTTACTCCTTCCTCATTCGTTATGTAGCCTTGTTTTCTTTTCTTGAATCTATATCTTTTTTGATTAGGCTTAAATGATTTCTTAACTCTTTCTTCAAATCTTGCATTCCTTTCAGGACATCTAGATGCAAAATGACAAATCTTATTAAATGCAAAACATTTAAAACGTTCTTTTCCTTCATTCTTACTTCCTGCTAGTCCTTTAGGTACTCTTCTTGCAAATAAGGCTTCAATTTTCTCAAATTCTTCATCCTCTTTCCTCATATCTTCCAATTCTTTTGCATATAAGGCTTTTCAAACACTTTTTCTAGTAGATGATGATGTGTGAAAAGAAGGTTTAGAGTTCGCAGCTCCAGAGGGTCCAAATTCTTCAAGCTCAAAAGTAGATAATTTCCCCATCAGAATGTCTCTGTTAACTGAAGTGTTTGCCATTGTTCTCAATTCATTAATTGCAGTCATCTTCATCTTGTAAGCCAGTAGAAGGGCTCTCAAGACTTTAGAAACTATTTCATCTTCACTTAGAGATCCCCCACAATATTGAATTATCATGACAATATCAATTACTCTTTCCATAAATGTAGCAATTCTTTCATTATCTTCCATCTTCAAGTTCTCATATCTTACCCAGTAACCATCAAGTTTAGAAATTTTGACAGTAAGCTCACCTTCATTCAGAGTTTGCAATTTTTCCCACATAACCTTTGTAGATGATTTATTAGTCAATCCCATGATTTGATGATCATTGAGTGCATATAAGAGGGCTTCTCTTGCTCTACAATCTTACTTCATTTGCTTCAACATTCTCTTTCAGAAAATTGTATTCCTTAAAGATCTTCCACAACATTGTATTCCTAAAACAATTTCATTAACTCTTTCCATAAATGTAGAAATTCTTTCATCTTCTTCCATTTTTAAATTTTCATACCTGACCTGATAACATTCCCGTTTTGCAATTTTGACAGTGGTATCTCCTTCATTCAATGTTTCCAGTTTATCTCAAATAGCTTTAGCAGTAGATCGGTCTGACAATCGCATGATTTGTTGATCTGATAATGCTCTCAAAAGTGCTTCTCTTGCTTTGCAATCATTCTCCAAGTCCTTAGCCAATGTCGGTGGATGAGGTTGATTCAAAGTAGGACCAACATAGGCATTCTTTTTAACATCTCATATATCTCTTCCAATGCAGTTCAAATGTGTTTCCATTCTGATATTCCATATACCATAATTTGTTCCATCAAGTTTCAGAGTATCCTTCCTAAAAATATTTGCTACCATAGGATCTCCTCAAGCTGTTAGGCTTTTGCAAAAAGAGAACTTAGCTCTGATACCAATTGTTAGGAACTAGAAGGACAACTGAGAGGGGGGGGGCTCAATCAGTTGTTAACCAATTATCATTAAATTATAATTCAAATGCAAATTATTCCAACTTAAACTTAGTGCCAGTAAACCAAGCTTAAATAACAGTAAAATAGATTAACAGTTATAACAGTACCAGCAAAAATGAATGCATGAAATAGAAAGAGAAACAACATCCACAACACGTAATACAAAGTTTTTGATGTGGAAACCTGGTAAGGGGAAAAACCACGGTGGGAAACCTTACCCACAATCAGATGATACTACTGCAAATAGTAAGTGTATACAAATAGGGTCTGGACATGTAGAAAGGACAACCACCTAGAGCTCACTGCTCAATCACAAAATTGGAGTCACACTGATTATAGTTGGATGGTTAAATCCAATACAATGTACTGCTTAAAATAGCATCTGCAATGCTAGATTCAGTAGTGGTTTAAGCTTTTAACATGAGTGCAAAACACCTTCATAACCTTCCCTCAACCTTTAAATAATATCTGCGTGATTCACACAAGGATCTGCTTATTTTCACTCTTCAATATTCGCACACACTCATACCATATCCATACCATATCTCACAAATGAGATCTTACATTTATTTATACAAAACCTAAGACCAAATGCTAAGGTCGTCTCATTAAAAGATATTACAATTAATTCAATTAAAAAATAAGTCTTGATGTGATACAATATGTCGGCTCAATACATTATCCAATCAATAAACCATCTCTATAATGTGTCGTGCTGATCTAGAATAGATATCATGTACTGGTCCATAACCTAGACCTATCTTCCAGTAAAGGAAAACACGTCAACCCGATTAGACCAATAAGAAAAACACCAAATCCAAACATCCAATCCATGTCTTTGACATAACCAAATGATCTCGAGATGATAACAAGTTATCATCACTATCGGTGAACAATATAACCTACCGGTGAAGTGTATACCAGTGATTGTGTATAAGCCACTAACCATGTTGGTGAGCACAATGTGTTGGTTCAACAACAAACCAATATAACCAAAGTGCCAAACCAACAATGTAGACCTCCATGAAGATAAGTGTTGACATCAATGACAAATCCAATGCAGCACATGACAAAGTCATCCATAATACCAACAATTTGAAGGATTGCTTCTTATCCTTCTTTATTCTTTCCATGTTTACCATGAATTGACTTTGAATCATCTCGCATATATTATATGATGCATCTTCTTTGATAATATGATATCCAGCATGGATGACACCACTCGACACACTATCCATACGGCTTGATTGATATACCCTATAACCCAACACTACAGAGGCAAATTTTACTTCAGCATCCTCAATATGAGTGATAGTCATTGCTCTACTATCACACCGAGATTTGGTTAACCGGGCGACTTTAGTTGATGAAATCAATCTTAGGGTTAATGCTTCACCAATTGCACTGAACCTTGTCACTTTGCGAATAATCTCCTTTGTGATATTGATCGGTACATGATCTTCCAGCCACAAAAAATGATCATGAACCCTACTCAATACATATCTAACCCAGTCACCATGCAACTGATCAGGAAAGTATACAACATATGCCAAACCCTTGGTCTTCAAATGTAGGAACCCTGATTTCAATTGATCATTTTCACATAATCCTTTAAACTCACTTCAAATGAACTTATCTCCAAGTTATTCGAGCTTGAAATGAATATAGGAGCGAATATCTTCTACCAACAATACACCAGAGGGCACAAATGATAAAGCACCAGTTTTTTCGATTTCACTGGCTTTCATCAGGTGCAACTTGAACTCAGGTTGGGGTTACTTAATAGCTTCAACCAACACAAGAGTCGATAACTGTGCTGCTATGATGACCTTCAATCAAGATTTTCTCAGATGTAGTTGAAAACCCTTTCTTAGGGAATACCAAACACCACTATCGCTCTATTTGAATTTCTTTTTCGCACAAACAAAGCTTAGCAACTTTCAAATCACCTCAGAACACACAAGAGCTCAATAAAATTCACAAGTATCTAGGTAAATGAAAATGCGCTACCATTTCCTTATTTATCCATTGAGATTTATCGGCGCTAGGATCCAACGGTTAGATTTGAAGCTCAAAACTTAAAGTACACCGATTTGACTTCACCGGTTATTTATCGCCGATACCAATACTCAAATAAATAACTCACAAGACAAAATTCAATTAAGAACTTTTAGACCAAATTTTGTGCATCACAACTATGCAAATAAACACATCCTTACATTTGTTGAGGGGATTCAAGAGTAATCTTACCATATGTGCTCCCCCCTAGGCATCTGTATGCCTAGTTAGAAGTAGAACTATCATCACTGATGGATGATTACTTGGTTTCAGAATGTCCTTGTCCTTATTTTCCTTCATCCTTATTGATCCATGTATTTTTCATTTCATCTTTTATTTCTTCAGTTACCTTCTTTCCTTTCAGGTCATTTTGTTCATTTTTCTTGCTAAACCATTTCTTGTCTGCAGACCAATTGTAGGATCGGCTTTTGCATTCTCTGGCTAGGTCGTTGATCTTATGGCAGTTAAAGCATGCCATAGTAGTTGTCCTCCATGGTCCTGGATGGTTTTTCTGACCCTTCCTTATTCTGCATGTTTCAACAACATGACCAAAATTACCACACATGGAACAAGTGGCATTCATTTGATTACTCCTTTTGTTAGGACTAACCAGTTTGAATATTGGTCTTGATACCTTTGTCTTGAACCCGCATTCTTCTAATCTATGTCCAAACTTATTGCAAGTGAAGCAATGTCCATTAAATATTTTTGCACTTGATAGGCTACTTGATTGAGATCTCTCATAAGTAGTGTGACCATACTTGTGACAATTGTGGCAGTAACCATCAAAAGTAAAAGTCTTCTTTTGATTAACCGGTTCATTCCTACAGTCATTGGTCTTATGACCCAATTTTCCAGAATGGTTACAAGAGAATTTGAAAGACTTCATACCTCTTGCTTCTGATTGATTTCTTTTATCATCCTTCATTCTTTTGGATTTAGATGATTCTCTAGTTTCCATAGGACTTGAACCGGGGTAACCAAGACTGGTTGTATCCTTTGTTCTTCTCTGAGCCTTCAACTATATATCTACCTTCTCAAAGATTTCATTGAATTTTTTCAGCTTCTCATTTCTCTCAATTTCAGTTTTCAACTCACTCTTGAGTTGTTCAATCTCTTTCATCATCCTCTCCTTTTCTTTTGCATTGTCATTCAATTGCTTATGTATATATTCATTTTCCTGAGTGAGAACTTGAATCTCTTCATCTTTCTCAATCATTAAAGGGCATCTTCAACATGTCTCTTGGCTCTTTCAACTTTTGATAGATCTTCTTCTGCCTCTCTTTTTCTTTCATCAACACTTTTGCTAGCTTCTAGTATCTCAGTCATTCTCAGGGCCTGACATTCATGTTCTCTTTTGAGATGTGTGATTTTTTTGGTCATCTTCCTGTTCTTTTCCATGAGTTTTGAGATTGCTTCTTCAGATTCTTTAGACCCACTCTGGTCAGAGAGTTGATCTATGATATCTTGACTCTCATTTAGCTGTTGAGCCAATTCCTTCCTTTTAGCAAGATATTTTATTAGTCTCTCTTTCAACTGAGAAATAATCTCATTGGCTTCATCAATCTGCTTCTGATACTAATACTCTTCCATGATCTTTATCCTCAAGCTATCAAGCTTTGATGAACTATGCTCTGATACCAATTGTTAGTCCCAACCGGTACTAAAAGGGGAGGGGTGAATCAATACCATACCAATTTTTACTAATTGATACTTTTTCTTTAAATATGAACTAATTAACCATTCACCAATGTACACATTTACTGTAGAAGATTAAGCATACATGAAAAGATACACAAAGACACAAAGATTTATCTCGTGGAAACCCAATAGGGAGAAAACCATGGTGTGAGTAGAAACTCACAAAATTGTACTCTTTTGGAGTACGCCTAGTGAAGAGTCATCCCTGTTAGGAGATTACAAATACACTGGTTAGGTGCCACCCGGTTAAGGGATTTTGATCAAGGCTGGTTAGTGCCTTTACCCTATTAAAGGTAGCCTAGTTAAAGGACTTAGACCATTAGTTAAGATGTTACCCGGTTAAGGGATTTATGCAATGGGACCTGTTAAAGTCCACCCAGTTAAGGGATTTATGTTGCATTTATTTTAAAAAAATAGATGAATGATCGGATACAAGAAGCTACACATTACCCTGATCAGATCACAATTAGGCATTAGGCTTGGTCTACATTTGTTGTTCTTGTCCTTCACAACTCCTCCTTCTGTTGGTTTCTTGGTACTTGAATCCTGCACTATCGGTCCTCTATCACCCGAGTCACTGCTCTATGAAACCCCCACTCAATTGGTCTTCTGTCACTTGACTCTGCATGCTCTAAAACTCCCCCTGTGTCCTTTTTCACATTAATTTCATTCACCTTGACAACAACCAACTCAAGAATGAGATATGTGTATTTATAGACCCTTAAGTCTTTCGCCAACTTTTCCTTCCAAAACATACCTTTCAAAATTTTGTTGTCAAGCCTTAAGTTGCACTTCTAAAATCATGCAAGAATCTCTATCAATATTGTCAAACATGCCAATATGTCCACTGGTTAACTGAGAGAAGACTTTCAATTTAGGTAGTTGTAACTGAACGTTACCAGTCTGTCGATTACCGACTTTTCCGGTGAACCAATCAAAACCTTGTCTAGCCGATTTCTTCCTATGTATCGATTTAGTCTTTTCTTAGTCAGTGGACATCTTCCTTACTGATATACTCACTGCTACCCGATTGCCTTACTGCTTGCCAGTCTACTACTTGCTGGTTTATTGCTTGCTGGTATATTTACTATCTTCCGGTTTACTCACTGCCTATTTTTCTTACTCCCTAACGATTAGGAAGACTAAGGAGATGCGATTGCCAACAATGAAAACCATACCATTTAACGGTCATACAAAATTGCATCAGAATGACAACACCTATGACAAACTACTTTGATATTGCTGGATTATTAAGATTTATCAATGTTCCAAGATATCCTACAACTCATTGGTCAATAAACAGTGGATGGGATTTGGCATGTTGTCTTGTTGAAGTGGAAATAACTGATCTATGGGAAAAAGTAAAGGAGTCAAACTATATTGCATTCTTTAGATGAAGTTACAACAGTGGACAATACTTGTTGGATGTGTATGCATGTGCATACTATCCAAAACTATGTCCGATATCCTCATCTACTATGTGCTGTTAAGATGGAGAACACCAACGCGCAAAGTATGTATGAACTGGCTAAGAATTATTTAAATGAAATTGTTGGTATGGATGACTTTACAATTGCCAAAAAGCTAGTGTGTGTAGGAGTAGATAGAGCTACAATGATGCAAGGTCATAGGAATGGTCTATGCCTAATGCTACAAATGAGCATTGCACCATATATGGTTCCCTTTCACTATATGGCACACATACTTAATTTAGCATGTAAAATTATGCACGATCATGAAGAGGTAGCCAATGTTGATGAGACAATTCATGAGCTCTACACATAATACTGTCATATTCCCAAATATTTTTTAGAATTTTAAAAAATTGTTGAAAGAATAATTGATGGTAACAAGCTACTTAAGGATGTTGAGACTAGATGGATCTCCATTTATGGACCCGTGGAATGAGTTTTCTCAGATTATAGATCCCTGGTTGGTCTAATGTACAAACAAAGGAAAGATACTCAATATGCTATGCTTTTGCATAGGTTAACTAATGTAGAGACACTGTTAACCTTGGCTGGTATTCTCCCCCTGTTGGACCAAATGAACTCGCTTATTAAACAAGCCCAACAGAGAACTATGTATGTTCAAGAATATGCTACACTGCGTAGAATGGTTGTCATGGGCATAGATAATCAATATCTAAACGATTATCCATTCAATGATGAAGCATTTAGTAAATGGAATCAAATTACAGATTTGGGTTGTGCTGATAATTATTTATAGTTTAATGATCGCACTAAGTTATGTGTCCCTGTTCATGGAAAGTAGATACCAATGTTCTACTATGGCATGTGTTCCAGTGCATGGTATACTAGAATGAGACATGGACCTGCTATAGTGGAAGATTTCAATGATATTGTGAGTTCCGTGAAAACCAATTTATAGAAGATTGCAAAGGAGGTTTCAACACAAATTTTAAAGCAATTCCCTCAAGAGGAACTATTAGAATCCATGTCTATCGTCTATCCTAATTTTTGGAGAACACTTGATCCTAAATATTTTCATAAGAGGCTACTATAATTGGTGAATTATTTTGGTAAGAGTGCCAATTTCAATGTTGATGGAAAGGAAGTAGAAGGAGCTATAAGTAGAACTAAGCTTGCAGAGCAATCTGCCTATTTTGTAATAACAATGCATGAACAAGTTAAGGATTTGGATACTCCGTACCTACCGGGATCAATAACATGGATTTGGGAAATAATAAGTCAGAGCTTAATGTTTCATGATGAAATCTTAGAATATTTCAAACTGGTTGTTTTGTGTCAAATGATAATTTTGGGTTCTGTTGAGGATGAGAGAGTTTTCAATGCATTGGGTTTCTTAAAATCAAAGACAAGAAACAAACTCAACAAGAACTTGGAAGTTTGTTTGAGGATTTATACTAGTCGATATAATGTTAAAAAATTTCCTTATGAGAGGACACTCGCACACTGGACATCCACAACTGAAAGGAGAGGATTAGGCAATATTTTGACTAGCAATGAGAGTGTTAAAATGCAGAGCTCATCACGTTCTAGTAGCTGTGTTGAGAATAACGCAAGTGAGAAAAATGAAGGGGAGAATGAAAGAGAAAGTGAAGTACAGTTTGATGAGATGAATTGGCAATTCGATTTGGGCTAGTCGTGACAAGTCAACTATCAGTCAGTGAGATTTAGCATTTTGTAGGAGACTGTCGAGACCCAGACTATTACTAGGTATTTATACTATTTACTGTAATTCATGAATCATGAATGGTATTGCAAAATCCAAATTGATTTCTTTATACCAGTGTAAATCCACTTGCACTTTTTAATTTTTAATTTATAAATTATATATTAATTTACTACAATGTTGAGTACCTTTACCGTGTTGCATGTTTCGTTGTATAATCTTTGTAAACATTGTCTTCAATTTGAATTTATTAGGTTTCTAGTTTTTGTTTATCAAATTTTCTTTCCATAGATTTTCATGGGACAGTCTTATAAACAGTTATCAAATAAATTTTGTAATCATTTTAATATATTTTAAGTTTCGATTTACCTTTAAACTATTAATTTTTTAAGACTTCAAGTGGTGGGTTCTAGTGCTACTAACAATATGTGATGATGCAAAATGGTGCCACGTGGATTTGGTACTATATGAGTGGTTAGTTCTATCACATTTTGTTCAAGATGGGCCTACCACCATAGTGCGACAAAGCCACAACTTTCCATAGACCTTCGTGGGATCCTCTTATAATCCATTAACAAATAAATTATTGTTCATTCTTTAAATGATGGATAATACCATCGATATGTGATTATGAGAAATTATGCCAGGTGTCCCCTTTTATTAGAAATAGATGAGAAATAATTGATTTATTACTACCAACAATCTTCTTGATCGATTAAGATCAACGACTTAGGTTCAAAACTATGAGGTAGGGTTTATTTTATGCTGTTGTTTCATGGGCATTTTCCATTGGTTCCCCTTGAACATGCCTAGTAACTTGATAATTGCATTCAATTTTAGATAATTCAATATTTATGAAGAGTCATAGTTGACAAATTTGTGTAATTCAGACAGTCCAACAAAACAACTCCAAGCATTAGCAATTTAGCATCTAACAAAACTGCAAGGGTTTGAACTTCAACACTACTAAGTGCGGTGTCAAGTACAAGTAAGTTGGCATTTTGTAGTTTAGTTTGATTTTTTATATCTATGAAAGGGTTTTCTCAGTATTTTAGGCTTATTTTTTGAAAAGTAGTACTCAGATTGCGATTTTGTGAGATCATAAACTTTGAATACTCAATTTCATTTTGGAAGCTTTGTTTGTACATTTTTTAACTATCATAAGCTTAAATAGGATGAGTGGAAGTTCAAGAAAAGGTTTAGCTAATGCTAAGATGGCCCTGGATGAAGATATTATTGCTAAATTGCCTATTTATTTGAAAAGGGGAAGACATGCCCAGGTTACAAATATTATATCTGATATAGTTTTGGACAAGGAAACATCATGTGGGGATCCTTAGATGTCAATTAGCAGAATGGATTTGTTCATGTTTTTTTACAACATGAGTAGAGCCCCAATTCTAGTGAATAATACATGGAGATTGGATTTGGGAAGGCTTGGTGTCCCAAATCTTTTTGTCAATATAGACCTAATTAGAGCTGTGACAAAAATCTATAATCCAGATAACCAATCTGTCTCAATAGAGAAAGGTGTTTTGTTGGCCAAGTTTGATAGGGAATCTATTTCTGAAACATTTATGTTAAACTCTAATGCCTAGGTGTGCATGCCCATTGATTTTCTATCTCTAGGGAGAGAATACGACAAGGACAAAGGTAGCTTCAAGGTTAAATGGCTTCCATTTCATAGGAGGAAAAAGGGGGACGAGAAGCCTATTGCATTTTGGAAGATAGATGTTGAGCCCTTTGATTATGAAATTTTTGAGGATTATTTCATATACACTTACTTTCCACTTTGCCAAGTGTTGGGAATCGATGTAAAGTCCAAGTTGCTTGTGTATCTTATGATGTTGGCTGCCAAAATCCAGCTTACTTATAGCAACACTTTCTTTGAATTTGCCTCATTCATTTCCAATGCTATTCACGAAGCCCTTTTGGATATCCAAAAGGGCAGCCCTGTTGTTTGATTTAGGTGGTATTCTCTATTGTGCCACATACATTTGTATGATGGAAGAAAGGTTTCTCCTTGCCCTTGGGGCCCAGAGCTGAATTTGAGAAATGTAGATGAACAAAATTAGAGGTTGCCTATCCAAGAATAGGTGTATTTATGGGACATGCACTGTGACAACTCCAATTATGTCATGTTTGAGGAATTCTTTGTCAGAGTTGTGCTGCAAAATTTGGGGTACCCAATCAATTGGAGATTATTCAACATGACGAGGAGATATTTGAGGCCACTTGAGATAGAGCCCAATCTAGGAATCTGTGATAACTAGGGAGATTGGTTTTTCTAGCCTAGGTACACAATAATCAGAGTTTATAGTGCACCAGTTAAACCTCATGTTTTGCCTAGATATGTACCAGATAGAATTGCATTCTTAGAAATAATTTGGTAGTTGAATGAGTTTGACAAGGCTCATTTATGAAACCCAAAGGTAAAGAAGGGCTCCTTCCTACCAAAAACCATATTTTTATGTGATTTTGAGATCTTAGGAAAAGGAGGATTCAACCTGTTATATTACAAGTTACTACCATACAAGATGAATTTTGCAAAATTCAGAAATTTTGATCCAGAACACTTTATTGATCAAACTAGGGTTGGGTTTAGATTGGAAGCCTTTGTTCATGAACATGATCATTTTAATGATTTAATTAGAAATGCTTCTTCTAATGTCAAAGTTCAATGGAGAATACACATGGTAGAAGAAAAAATGAAAAAGATTGACCCAACATACAAAGTGGTATACATTGAATTGGAGGAACAAAGTGTCATGACGTTAGACCATTGGCATGCTCTACATTTCTATCTGATGATAAGTTTGTGTAATCCCAAGAGTTCAAAGACTTTGTCCTTAAAAAAAAATGGAGTAATTTTCCAATATGCTCAGAGAAACGTTGGCTTCGCAGACAACAATATTGATAGATTTTAGCTAAAGTTTTAGAGGAGGTTAATTATTTCATATTGAAGATGACCCTGGAGGAGGCAAGGCATTTTATAAGGAATAGTGGATGTTTGTTACTTGAAGGATGGGACCTCTCTTTTACAATTTTATTGGATACCATAAGAAAAGAATCTTGAAAGTTGCCAGCTTTACCAACTGAAGAGCAAGCTCGGGAGCTATATTTTGGGTCATATTATAGCCCTCAGTATGAGGCATTGGCAGTGTGGTCAATATTTAATGATTACCAGATTCAAAAAGCCCAAATTAAGAAGAGGTTATGAGATCTTACCGGTAACTTGTCTGTTATGAAAATGAGAACTCCTGATAGATCTGCAATTCTCTTAACAAAAGAGACAATGACTTCTTAGGGAGATGTTAACAATCTTATAGAAGATTTGAGTAAGTTAAAAATTCAAAATTCAAAAATTTGTAGGAGTATAAGAAGGTGGTGTCACTCCTACCTTCTCCACATCCTACTTCAGCTTCTTTTGCTGCTTCAAGTTTACTTTAGGAGATAAAGGTGCTCAAGGATGAAGTAGCAAGGTTGGAAGATGAGCTCAAAATGAGCAAAGTGGCTGAGAAAAGTTCAAAAGATGATGAAGAGAAGAGAGTAAGTGATTTGGTTTGAAAATAATAACACCTTGTCAGAAGAGATAAAGGTGCTCAAGGATGAAGTAGTAAGGTTGGAATATGAGCTCAAAGGGAGCAAAGTGGCTCATAAAAGTTCAAACAAAGATGAAGAGAAGAGAGTAAGTTATTTGGTTGAAGAGAATAATTCCTTGTCACAAGAGATAAAGGTGCTTAAGGATTAAGTAGCAAGGTTGGAAGATGAGCTCAAAAGGAGTAAAGTGGCTCAGAAAAGTTCAAACGGTGATGAAGATAAGAGAGTCAGTGATTTGGTTGAACATAATAGTACCTTGTCACATGAGATAAAGGTGCTCAAGGCTAAAGTATCAAGGTTGGAAGATGAGCTCAAAAGGAGGAAAAGGGCTCAGATAAGTTCAAACGATGATAAGGAGAAGAGAGTAAGTGATTTGGCAGAAGAGAATAATACCTTGTCACTCCACCCTTCTATTTCCACGCTATCGGTCATAGATGATTCATCTTTGATGACTAGAAATCTACGTGAACATAGGATAACCCGCATCTACGACATTGCTGAACTCATTTGGGTGAGTTATAAAGAATTGCATAATACAATGAATGAGTCTCCTGTCAGGGAAACAATCAGATTGAGATGCTACTTAAAAAATTGGTCTCCTCAAATCAAATGTTTACAATTGTTGCTGGAACATGCAAATTTGGATGATATTAATAGCAATTCCATTTTGAAAATTACTGAAAAATTTGATGAGTTGTGCAATATTCTACAAAATCATCTTTTTTAGGCACAAGTTTATTTAGTTGGCGAGGTTTTATGATGACCAACCAATACAAGTTCCTCCTATTTTGACAATAGAAGGGGAGTTGAAGAGATTTTCAATCTGGAGGTTTGATTTTTTCCTTAATGTTAGACAATCAACAAGAGGATATGGTAATTTTGGCGTTATAAACATGGGAGTGCTGAATTCTATGCTGGAAAAACTTTACTCCATTGAGTATTGGATGCTCGAGTTTTGTTGGATTGTGGCGATAATGCATGATCAATATAAGAATGATCATATGATGCAAGTCAAACAATTTCCTAGGCGATGGCCCTGCTAGGTAGTAAGGTAGAGAGCTTTTCAAACAAAATTAAAAAGAAAAAGATCCATTTGTAATTGGAGATGCACTTTTTTTTTGATAACTACACGTTACATATATATGTATACATACATACATTTATTAATTCCAGTATCCATGATGGGATAAATTTTATTTTTTCTACTTCTCATTACTTGGATTTGAAAGTGAATATGTTGTTTTTTCAGCTAAAAGTGAACATGTCATTTATTTTACAAGTTGTCATTGCATATGGGAAAGTAAAATATAATACAATTACACAAAACTTCATCAAAATAACATTTCTTAGAATCCTTTAAAAATTAAAATGAAGATCAGATTAAAATACATTTACATAGTTATAGAAGACAGAAGAAGTTGTAATTTATATTATCTCTTTCATAGAAACAAGTTTACATGGCACTGTGGCACAATTTACATCTTTGGGATGGCCTGTGTTGACAATACACATTATGAAATAACCGTGTAAGTTTTTATAGGGTGCTTCACTTTGCATCTGATGAAAGTCTAATTTGTTGTAACATATGGTAAGCAACCTACAAATTTGTCAACATTTCATATTTGGAAGAGAAATATGAATTTGACACCAATGTTTTATTCAATATTGCATTCAAGGTTATCAATGGTTCTATGTAACCAAAAAAACTTGCCTCACTACTGTCCTTAGGAAACTGCTCTACATCATTGTTCATTTTCTCCTCCATCTTATTTTTGAAAGCAACATTTCCAGTGTATCGATTGTTTGCATCAACACTCTTTGCCAAACCAAGCTCTATCAATTTTTGTTCCTTTTCATCCAGCTTCATCACCTTTTTTGTAGCCATACCCAAACATTCATCTTCTTCCCATAGTTTTTCACATTTTTGAATGATAGGTGATGCCTTTACTGAGGCATCAATGCGGCTGCGAATTCCCTTCATTTCCAAATAGTCGTCACTAGATTTTTAGAGTGTTTGCAAATTTTGTTTTGCAATTTCCTCTCTTGAACAAACCTCTCTGTTCTGACCAATGTATTCCTTGACCTTTACATAGTGTCCTCTCACACTTTCATTCAATTGAAACCACTAACACAACTGGTCATTCCTCTACATTATTTTCCCCGAAATTCTTTCTTTTATATACCTCACTATCTTTCTATAATTTTTGATCATATTTTCAGCCTTTGGCAGCTCTTATCTCATTTTTTACGTGATTTTCTATTTTCCTATGCTTTTTCTTCCCACTGTTTTGCCTTTTCCCTTTGATGATCCAATTGCTCCTATAAAGGTTTGTTTGTGGTAGCAGCAGTCTTCACACTATTGCATAATCTGGCTGAAGTTTCTTTTTCATTGTCTAATTCTTTATTGCTTTCTGCTAATTTTTTGTTTAGTTCATCCAGTTGTGCCTCCATCCATTCATGCTCTGTAATTGCTGATGTAGAGTCATAATTTTTTATCCTTTTCTGTAATTCAATCCACTTGTTATCTGCTGCTTTCCTCTTTTCTTTCTCATTTTCCAAGTCTACCTGTAACTTTTCTATTCATTTCTCGAACTTACTTTTCTCTCTCTCCATCTTGAGCAGTGTTGTGTAGACCAGTTTGTTGGTCTTTTTTGACACATTAATTTTGTCCACATTTTTTACTTTGGAAAAATCCATATGGAAGGTGCTAACATGAAATTAAGAGGGATCTATCCGACTCTATGGTAGACTCTGATTATTATCTAGGGGCACAACAACCATGTACTCCATCATTTCATTGTTTGGGTCATATGCAGGAATTACCATGTTTGATGTAGGTCGTTGCTCAGAAGCAACAGTAGTTGTATCCCTCTTCAATTTATTCTTTTTTTCTTTATTCATATTTGATTTTTGTACAAATTCATCAAAGTAAGTATTGTAATGAAAACCTGGGTTGCTGATGCAATTAAATGTTTCAAAGGTGAAATAGAATTTGCAGAGATGTAAGAACCTCCACCTATGCTTACATTTCTAACTAATGCATTTTCAAGATTAACAATACCCATTCCTAATCTTGTCCCACTGTCACTTGCAAGTGGAGTTTTTAGACTCTTTTGAGGGGTTTATTCTGAAGCTTCAAATAATAGATTTGGAGTGGCAATAGATAGAGATCATGTTGCACTCGCCATTTTTGTCATAACCTTTTGCTTCTTCACACTGCCTTGATCACTGCCCATGGGATTTTGTAAGTGTATAATATCTTCTACAATTGGCCTCTTGTGAGAGATTTCTTGTTGTTTCTCTTATTCATGACAACTAGTACTAGTACCCATGTCATCCTCATCAGTGGTAGTGACACTTGATTCAATACCAATAACATGTTCTGGTTGTGAATGTATCTGAGTATTGGTACCATCCACACCATGACTAATCTAATGTTCTGGTTGTGATTGAATATGAGTGTGGATAATTATTAGACAGTTCAAATAACTGGAAGACAATTGGTTAGGGGGGGGGTGAATCAGTTGTCACAGATTACTAGAACCATTAGCAATTTAAACTTTAAGTCTGAAACCCAAAACATTAATACCGGAATAATAGATAAACCATTAAGCATAAACAATAATTATAGAATAAAAGCCATCCAAATAACACTAAGATTTGTACATGGAAAAATTGGTAAAGGGAAAACCACGGTGGGAAGCCTACCCATAGTCAGATAATACTTCTGCAGTAAGTATGTGAATTACAATTGAGGGGCTTGAACTTGTAGGAAGGCCAGCATCCTAGAGTGCACTGCTCATCACAAAAGGAGCCTCGCTGACTACATAGAAATCCAGACTACAATCCAGAGAAGGGTTGAACTACAAAAGATAATATCTCCTATGCTTGAGTACAATTTTGGTTAAGCTCAATACTGGAGGACTAAATCCTCTTACATAAAACCAATTCAATCTCCAATGATCGACCAAATCCTCTACCTGAATGATATTACATTATTCACACATTGCATTCCTTGACCATGACCTCTAACAATAACCATGATGATCTACAATGACATCTTACATCTATATATACAAACCCTCGACCATAAACAATCAGGTCGACCACCAGACAATAAACCAATTACATAATTACAAACCATGTCGGCCTTAGACCAAACAAATGTTGGAATCTTGATTATGTTTGTACTTAGTTGTGATTATCATTGATGGACGCACACTTATTTATTGTATGAGTTATTCTCAACTAGTAGTATGTGATGTATTATTCAAACTGGTATTATATGCCAATATATGCATAGTCTTTGTTTGTTGAAGACTATCGATGTTTGCAAAAGGAGCTTACCGGTCAAAGCATGACTGAGGACCTCAAGTGGCACGAGGACTTCAAGTGGTACGAGGACCCCAAACGACAATCAATCTTTTTATGATCAGAACACTATGTTCCAGTTTACCATTCTTTGTTTGTAAACTGGCAATCAGTATACTGTGTTTTGTTAACCAACAAACTTGTAAAGTGTGATGAGTTATCATCCACCGACACCGATGCAGTGATTTTGTGTTGTGTTACAAATGTGTCTAGATGCATTGTACCTAGGAAATTGTAAACCAATCTCATTGGACCAACATGAAATCAGATTCCTATATGAGGACATCATGTATAGGGTTTTTTAGGAAAAGCGTGTTGTGTAAGAAGATTAGGTCTTTGCAAAAATTATCTTGCAACAAAGATTGAATGTGCAAAGTATAGAAGACTGAAGTAATGGTGCAATGCATTAACAGAGAGCAATCAAGGACATAACTAAGCATTTTGTGCTACTTTGTATATCACTTTCTTGTTGATTACTAATCTCTTCGACAAGTTAGAAACCCTTAACCGGGTAGGCTCAGTTAAGCCTGTTCTAAATCCTCTAACAAGGTGGTTCATAGTTGTGGATCTGAAATCCTTTAATAGGGTAGTCTTTAACATGACTTATCTCCTAACAAAGATTAGGATTCCTAACAGGATCTGCTCTGGTGAAGAACATTGTAAGGCCTTAACCGGTCTGACCTTAACTGGTCTGGTTGCTATTATGCAGATAGTAGACTTGTAAATTTTACTCACTGTGGTTTTTCCCATTTGGGTTTACACATCAAATATCTTGTTTTATGGTGATTGTGTTATTGTGGGTGAATTCTTTATTTTCTATTTGGCTTGTTTGTGTGTTAACCGGTTTGTTGTTTAAAGGGCTGTACCGGTCTGTAGTAAAATTGCTTAAGTGCTTGGTAAGGTTTTTGGGTATACTAATTCACCCCCCCTATTAGTATTAATGAACAAATAATATCAACACATAAGACATCCCAAAAATACATCAATAGGTCCTATCCATATGTTACATTAAAGATGGTCCATAACCTAGATCAACCGCGACCCTGTATAGGTCTGCATGCTACAACAATGATCTCCATCCGCCAAGTCTCAAACATGATGACCAACAACATCTTGAAACTCCACCAGAAGATGCACCAATAGCACTTATGAAATTCATCAAAGATCTACACCAAAAGCTCTGCCGGTGAAACCCTCACCAGAACTAGAAACTAAGCTTCTAAGCAAGCAGGATAACATATGATCACCAGACCAAAACCAACTAACCAAATATGAGTAAGAGTATCATGAACAAGCCAATTCCATCACCAAACTATATTGGAGCCTACCAAATCATGTCAGATCCAAGTTAACCAAAAACCACTCAACCTACTAGGACGAGGAGGGTGTCGGTAAAGCATCCAAACAGCTAGTGTTGGCATAAATGACAAAACATAAATGCAACACATAATCTATTCCACCAAATGGCCAACAATCTCTCCCTTTGGCATTGATGGAAATACTAGATGTGAAAAACATCTAAGTAATAAGAAATGCCAAACAAGTCTCCCCCAATGGAAGACAACCAAAAATCTCCCACATACAACTGTGAATATCAATATCTCTGTAAAGCTCTGACTTTATTTTTCACATCAATATCACTCCCCCTTTTGACATCAATGCCAAAAATCTAACAGAAATATCAAACCAAAAACATAAACCACTGAATCACAAAGTTGACTACTCCCCCTGAGTAGTAGCATCCCACATCAGTGCCGGAATGAATAATATCTTTGATAGTGCATGCCAGACTGATGCCAAACCACATCAATCAAGTCTCTATCAGAGGGGCGGAAACTCCCAATCTATCTCTCAGGTACTCAAATGATTCCTTGGGCAAAGGTTTAGTGAAAATATCTGCAATTTGCTCTTTAGTGTTCACATAAACCAGTCTAACTTCAATTGCTTCCACCTTCTCCTTCAAAAAGTTATACTTGATAGATATTTGCTTTGTTTTAGAATGAAATACCCGATTCTTTGATATATCAATAGCAACAAGTTTATCACAGTGAATAACTACCGGTGCATCACAATCCACCTTTATATCCTTCAACATTTGCATCATCCATAAAACTTGTGTATAGTTAGTAGCAACAAGAACATACTCAGCTTCAACAATAGATATAGAAGTACATGACTGCTTCTTGCTGATCCATGAAACCAACTTCTTTCCAAGAAATAAAACTCCACCGAAAGTGCATTTCCGGTCATCAACATCTCCAACCCAATCAACATCTGTATATGCACATAAAGTAAAGTTATCATCTTTAGGGTAGCACAAGACATCTTCTGATGTACCTTGCAAGTATCTAAAAATCCTTTTCACTGCCATCTCATGATTTTCTCTAGGATCACCCTAAAATCTTGAAACATTACAAACAACATTCATAATGTAAGGCCTAGTCCGAGTCAAATAAAGCAGACCCCCAATCATAGATTTGTATCTTGTAAGATTTACTGGTGTAGAAAAATATTTTCTTGTCAATTTCTCACTCGTAACCATAGGAGTACTTACCAGTTTAGAATCTCCCATACCAAATTTCTTCAACAATTCCTTAGCATATTTAGTTTGATAGATGAAAATACCTTTGTCAGTCTGATTAATCTGCAAACCTCAAAAAAATTTCATCTCACCAATCATAAAAATCTCAAATTCTTTCTCCATATTCTTAGAAAATTTTATGCATAACTTATCTTCACCTCCAAAAATAATGTCATTAACAAATACTTCAATAATACGTATATCATCATCAGTGATCTTATAATATAAATTACTATCAGCATTGGCCTTAGTAAAACCAAGATTCAAAAGATATTTATCCAACCTTGCATACCAATCTATAGGTGCTTGTTTCAATCCAATAACATTTTTATTTTTAGACCTGAGAATCAAGGTCCATGTGTTATTTTTCTCAATATGATCTAATTCTTCTTCCATAGCTTTCAACCAATATTCATCTTTACATGCCTCAATTATTGATACTGGTTCAGCTTGTGAAATTAAACATACCTCATTAGTTGCCAATATTCTTCTTGTCATCACTCCATTGCTCTTATCCCCAATGATCCGATCTTCTGAATGATTCAATCTCACATACCTAGGAGTCTTCTAACTTTTGTTCCTCTTCCTTGTTCTTTAGTTACTGTAGAATTACCTAATACTGTCGGAGTAACTAGTTCAACTCTCTCTTTTGGTAAAGGTGCTACTGGTTTAGATATAATCATTTCCACTACTGGTTCCTTCTCATAAACTTTGATTTGACTTCTTTTCAGCTCATCTACTTTGACATTAGCACTCTCCACAATTCTTTGCAAACTCTTGTTATAACATCTATATGCTTTGCTTTTATTAGGATAACCAAGAAATATGCCTTCATCACATCTAGGATCAAATTTCCCAATGATATCATCTCTTCTAATATAAAATTTACTACCAAAAATTCTAAAATACTTAACTGTAGGTGTATTGCCAAACTATAATTCATAAGGTGTCTTACCGGTTTCTCCTTTGATATTTACTCTATTGAATATAGAAACCGCTATACTCACTGCTTCTCTCTAGTAGATATGAGGTAGCTTAGCTTCCATAATCATTGTTCTAGCAACATCCAAGATAGTTTTGTTATTCCTTTCTACAAATCCATTTTGCCGAGGTGTCCAGGGAGCAGAAAATTGTCTTATTATACCATGCTTGTCATAAAAGTTATTAAACTCATCGGATGTGAATTCTCCACCATGATCTGATCTCAAATATTTAATCTTCAATCTTATCTCTGTTTCCACTTTAGCCTTAAAGATTTTAAACTTTTCAAATGCTTCAGATTTTTCTTTCAGAAAAGTAACCCACATCATTCTAGAATAATCATCAATGATTAGCATGAAATATCTATCACCTTGAAAACTTTTAACTCTAGCAGGGCCACACAAATCAATATGAATAAGATCAAGAACACCATTTGATTTATCTTTTATACTCCTAAAAGAGGTTCTGACCTATTTACCCATTTGACATTCTTTACATACTAGATTATAGGGCTTCATATTCTTAGGTATATCCCTAACTGCCTTAGTTGAACTGATCTTCACAATGTAATCAAAATTCACATGACACAATCTTTTATGCCATAGCCAACTCTCATCAATATATGTTATCAAACATGTCTTCTTAGCGGAGTGCAAATGAAATATATTACCTTTTGTCTATGTATTGGTTGCAATCTCTAAGTCAGATTTGTTAATAATTTTTCATTTTCCATCCTTGAATTGTAATTGAAATCCCTTATCTACCAATTGTCCTACACTCAAAAGATTATGCTTCAAACCTTCAACATAATAACATTGTTAGTATTTTTCTTACCATCCAGTGATATAGTTCCTTTTCCTTTGATCATATATGCTTTTCCATCTCCAAATCTAACTAAACCACCATTAAATTCTTGCAAAGAAAGAAACTTCCCTTTATCTCCAATCATATGATGTGAACAACCACTGTCAATTACCCATTCATCCTTGTCTTCAATTTTAGCAGCAAGTGCCTTCTCTTTAGGTACATTCTCTTCCAGTGCCAGATCATCTTCCTTGATAGACAAGAACACCCATTCCTTCCCATTGCTAGATCCACTAGCAGAGTCTTCTGTCGGTTCATCATCAGGATCAGTAATGCCTTCCTCATCTGCTATGTAGCATAATTTCTCTATGTTTTTCTTGTATTTATACTTGTTTTGATATCTAGAGTTAGGTTTAAATGATCTTCTAACTCTATCTTCAAATCTTGAATTCCTTTCAAGACATCTAGATGCAAAATGACCAATCTCATTACATGCAAAATATTTAAAAGGTGATTTTCCTTCATACTCACTTCCTATTGGTCTTTAGGTACTCTTATAGAAAATAGTGCTTAGAGTTGGTCAAAATAATCATATTCTCTCTTCATATCTTCCAATTTCTTTGCATACAAAGCTTTCAAATCTTGCTTGCCAGTTGTAGATGTAGATGCATGAAAACCAGGTTTAGTATTCACAGCTCCAGAAGGTCCAAACTCTTCAAGCTCAAAAGAAGATAGTTTTCCAACCAAAGTATCTTTGTTGATAGATGTATTAGCCATTTTCCTCAACTCATTAATAGCAATAGCCTTCATTTTTTAAGTCGGTGGTAGGGCTCTTAGGACTTTATAGAAACAATTTCATCTTCGTTCAGAGTTCCACCACAACATTGAATTCCCATAACAATCTCATTTACCCTTTCCATGAATGCATTAATCCTTTCATCTTCTTCCATCTTTAGGTTTTCATATCTCACCTGATAACCATGAAGTTTAACAATCTTCACTGTAGGGTCACCTTGATTAAGAGTCTCCAACTTATCCCGTATAGACTTTCTAGATGATTTGTCAGTTAATCCCATTATTTGCTAATCAGAAAGTGCACACAGGAGAGCTTCTCTTTCTCTAAAATCATTCTCAAGCTCCTTGTCCAAGTTTTCTAGCGGAGGACTACTAGATCTTGGATTATAGGGTGTGAGACCATTCTATGTGATCTTCCAAATCTCCTTGCCAAGACATCTCAAATGAGTCTCCATCCAAATCTTCCATACTGTGTAATTTGTTCCATCAAGCCTCAGAATATCCCTTTGAAAGATAGCTCCAGAAGAACTGGATGAACTTGAACTATTAGTTGCCATAGGATATTCCTAAAGTGGTTAAGATTTATGCAAAGAGGACCAAAGATCTGATACCAATTGCTAGACAGTTCAAATAACCGGAAGACAATTGATGGGGGGGGGTGAATCAGTTGTCACAGATTACCGAAACCATTAGCAATTTAAAATTTAATACCGAAACCCAAAAAATTAATACTTGAATAGCAGATAAACCAATTAAGCATAAACAATAATCACATAATAAATCCATCCACATAATAGAAATATTTGTACGTGGAAAAACCAGTAAACGGAAAAACCACGATGGGAAGCCTACCCACAGTCAGATAATACTTCTGTAGTATGTGAATTACAATTGAGGGGCCTACACTTGTAGGAATTCCAATAGCCTAGAGTGCACTACTCAACACAAAAGGAGCCTCACCGAATACATAGTAATACAGACTACAATCCGAAGAAATGTTGAACTGCAAAAGATAGCATCTCCTATACCTAAGTATAGCTCCAATTAAGCTCAATACTGGAGGACTAAATACTCTTGTTGGTATTATGGATGTGTTGCATTGGTTTTTTCATTGATGTCAACACTTATCAACACTTATCCTTTTGGAGATCTTTAGTTATGTTCACCAGCAAGTTCAGTGACTTATGCACAGTCACTAGTATTTGGTTCACCGATAGGTTATATTGTTCACTGACACTGAGGATGACTTGTTATCATCTAGAGATCACTTGGTTATGTCGAAGACTTGGTTTGAACTCTTGGTTTTGGTATTTTGGTTATTGGTATAATCGGCTTGACATATTTGCTGTTACCGGCAAATTGGTCTAGGTTATGGACCGACATGCATTATATATTCTAGATCAGAACGACATGTTATGAAGATGATTAATTGATTGTTATTGTTGTAATTACATTCAACCGACATGATGCATCACATCTTGACTTATTTGTAATTGATTTAATTGTAATATTTTTAGTGAGCTGACCTACACATTTGGTCTTAGGTTTTGGTATATATGTAAGATCTCATTTGTGAGATTATGATATAATGGGATATGGTATGGTAAGGTTGTGATATTCAATATATGTGAATATAAGAAGACCTAGTCACGTATACATCATTTGAAGGTTCAAGGAAGGTTTGAAGGAGATTATCAGAGCTTAACCGGTACTGAATCCAACATTGGAGATGCTACTTTGAGCAGTACATTATCATTGGATTTAATCATCCAATTGTAGTCAATGAGACTCCCATCTTGTGATTAAGCAGTGAGCTTTAGGCGGTTGGATTTTCTGCATGTGCAAACCCCATTTGTACACACATACTATCTGCAAGAGTATCATCTAATTGTGGGTAAGGTTTCCCACAATGGTTTTTCCCCTTACAAGATTTTCACGTACAAATCTCTATGTTATGTGTTGTGGATATTGTTTCTCTTTCTGTTTCATGAATTAAGTTTCATCGGTATTAATATTAACTGTTAATCTATTAACCGACATTAAGTTTTCTTTACTGGTATTAAGTATCAAGTTTGATTAAGTTATATTTGGGTTGAAATTAATTGACAACTGATTCACCCCCCCCTCTCAATTGCCTCCGGATCCTAACACCTCTTACATAAACCCAATTCGATCTCCAATGATCAACCAAATCCTCTGCCCGAATGATATTACATTATTTGCACATAACATTCCTTGACCATGACCTCTAACAATAACCATGATGATCTACAATGAGATCTTACATCTATATATACAAATCCTCGACCATAAACAATTAGGTTAGCTGCCAGATAATAAACCAATTACATAATTAAAAACCATATCGGTCTTAGACCAAACAGTTAATATCAACACATAAGACATCCCATAAATACATCAATAGGTTACATTAAAGTCGATCCATAACCTAGATCAATCGGGACCGTGTATAGGTCCACACGCTACAACAATGATCTCCATCCACCAAGTCTCGAACATGATCACCAACAACATCCTGAAACTCCATCAGAAGTTGCACCAACACCACTTATGAAATTCATCAAATATCTCCACCAAAAGCTTTGTTGATGAAACCCTCACCAGAACCAGAAACTAAGCTTCTAAGCAAGTAGGATAGAATTCGATCACCAAACCAAAAACAATCGACCAAATATGAGTAAGAGTATCATGAACAAGACAATTCCATCACCAAACTATAACAGAGCCTACTGGATCATGCTGGATCCAAGTTAACCATAAACTACTCAACCTACCGGGACCAAAAGGGTACTGGTAAAGCATCCAAACAACTAGTGTTGGCATCAATGACAAAACATCAATGCAACACATAATCAATTTCACCAAATGGCCAATAGGTAATATCCACAGATTCCCCACCAGTGGCACTTGTGCTGTAATTTGATTCACCATGAATAGGATTACCTTGTTCTGCTAGTGGTTGTGATTGAATCTGAGTGTTTGCATAAACTAGATTTGAAGATTTAACAAAATAAGAAGCAGGGTTATGAGTAATACCTTCTTGTGATGACTGACCTCCAATGATTGGTGTCTCACCATTTCTTGGAACAAGTTCTATTGACAATGTAATCCAATCATCTTCTCCTTGAGGACCTAGACCACCACCTTCATAACTCAATTTTTCTATTAGGGTTGCCCCTTTGGTATATTTTTCTTTCATGTATTCACTCAATTTTGCAGACCTAGAGTATGCAGTAGTTATTTGAATTGCTATGGTATTGGTATTCTCATCATCCTCATCCTCATCATTATGACTTTCATCATATGCTTCATTGGGATGCTCATTATTCCACAATTGGCTAAATTCAAAATCTTCTGGGATTTCATCAAGATCTATACTCGTCTTTGGTTTGCTGAGATTCTTCCTCATAGTCCAAAAATCAATAAGTTTAGTTCTATTCCACCTTCTATCCTCACAATCTTACTTTATATTTTGTGGGATAGCTTTTGTAGATGAATGAGCAGATTTTTGGTAGAAATTATCAGACAACTTGTTTTCATTTTGATTTTGTTTGCCCTGCTTTGTTGTTCCTTGTGCCATAATTTGTGATGATAATTATTTTATTGAAATATTTTTGTCAGCGATAGTTTCCTCCATCACTTTTTTAACCTCATCTTAGGAGTCCTTGTTTTTCAATAATTCTAGCAATGGTTTACTTTCATGTTGACATTTGCTTGCAGAGTTCAGATTCTTCCGAAGCCTTTTCAAAATGATCCTGCATGGGTCATATTGTCAGTAACTATTAGCATCAAAATTAAAAATCTCCAAAAAATTATGTGCCACATTAAATATTTTTCTCTCAAATTTGAACCCTCCACATGAGAAAGGTAACAAAGGAAATATGATCTTCTTTTACTGGCCATAGAAGAGTTCATTTGCAATCTCTATCTGCCATATATATTCCAATGCAAAAACCCTCTCTGTCACATGTATTGGAAGTTTGTGGGGTTGTACTCGTGCTCCATAAAATCTTAACATTGTATATTGTCCCATGAGGAACCAGTCCACCAATTTTATTTCAGATCCGAGTTGAATGCAATCTCTACAAGACACAGGCAATCTAGGCATTGGAAAGCCTATAATGTCATGATACATTGGTGCCAAAAAGAAGCCTAAAAAATGGGTGTAGTTCCCTCTTTTATCATGCATCCTTATCTTAGATGTCCATTCATATATTGGAGCCATTTTTCTATCCTTGTCTTTCTTGTACACTTGAATCTCAAGCTTGTTGGTCTCGAACATTCCATGAAATTTTGCTAGAATAAGATGATACAAGTAGGTTGTGAACCTAAATGTCTTAGAGCTACCTCCTTTAATCATTAAAAAATGATTGTGCATGGATTGAACAATGTGTTCAACAAAATTATATCTGACTGGTTGAGGAATACAATGGATATTAAATATCATTTGAAGAGGGCTTGCACCCACTGTCCTATCACTTTCTAATCCGATAAAAATGTTAGCAGGGCAATAATATCCTTGACCCATGGCACAAAAGTATCAACATTATAAGGAGGATTATGGATGCTATCCAATTTGGCACCATCAACTGTTATACCTCTAACAAATCTATCTTTCTCATCTTCACTGACAACTTCATATACCTCTACAAGATTTTCTAGGTCAATGTGGACGTTTGGGTTTTCTGCTCCAAACCCTATGTCCAACAAACTCTTAAATTCTTTCTCAATGATGGATAAAATTTCCTTTTGGGTATTTTTATTAACAATTGCTCTTCTAATTTCATCATAATGTTTGGCACACGACGTGACAATTTCTAGGCAAGGGAAAACTTGAGGTAACATCATGTATCCCAATCCAACATCCCACGATAAAATTTTATTTGTTTCCGCTCCCATTTTAGGGTTATAAACTTTCCAATTTGACCCGCTAGTGCTATTTGCCGACTTTTTAGTTCCAGTTTCTCACTTATTCTATAATGAAAATGTAATTTGTGTTGTTTCCTTCTTACCATGGACCACATGATAAAAAATATCATGGTATTCATTAGTGAAACCTGATGCTTTAACCAGTTTGGTTACTTCGGTACAATCTATGTTTCCTATTGACGTGTTTTTCATTTTTCCCATCGCTGGTAATGGTTAAAAGATGGTGCTACAACTACACAAACTCAAAAATGTAAATCTTAAACCCTAGGTTTTACAATGAAAATATATGTGTTCGATATTTTACTTGGAATTTGAATCTTGAATTTGCACTGGTGAATACACAGGTCATAGACTGGCGCTGATAGACTTTGTTGCGTCCCTCAATCTCATTTCTAAATTTGAAATCTCCCTGGTTAGCTACTAGCTAGTTAGTCCAAAGAAAACTTCACTTAATCAAAACCCTCAAAGAAAAAATGGTACAATGGGTACAATAGTCAACTTAGTCTCAAAGTTTAATTAATTTTAACGAGCACTACCAGTCACACCAACACGTATCATGGATTTCTGGAAACATTCTGAACCTTTTTTATGCTTCACAACCTCAGTCTGAAATAGAGCTTCTGTCGTTGACCTTCTAACATCCAACAACCATTCATGAATGAATTTACTACAATATATTCATTGATTATACTTAATTAACTTTAACTATATAATTAAAATTTAAGTATACAAATAGTTCGTAAAAAAAATCATCTTTTGTAAAGGCAAATAAACCTTCCAATGCCCCAACGAGTGGCTAGCATGTTGCTAAGTTGGCCAAACCATTTGTGTGTCTCTATGTAGCACCACGTAAGAAAAAATGTGTTAGGTAGTTTTGGTCAAGACCATTTGATGGTGCGTTTGAATGGTGAAATGAAGTTTGAGAAATCCAAGAAAGAAGTGACACTTGATGTTAAGTTTGCAGAGTACCAGATGCTTTCTTATCAATAAAGGACATGCAATGATGCAACCTGCCATAGAATTATTTTGAGCATCCAACTGGGTTTGCTACAACCAAGATTCACCAAGTTTGAGAGCATTTTGCAAGCTATGCTCGGTGCAGGATTGTCATAATTAAATGACATGTTGTCACCATTGTTTGCAACTTGGAAATCAAGAATCATTGCCTCAGGGATAGGGAGGAAAGGATAAATACATCCATAGGGCTATACATTTGAATTCAGGAAATGTTTCTCTTAGATAAGTGTGTGATTGTGCTAGTAATGTGAAGATGTTTGGATGCAAAAGATTGCAATTGTAGAAGGGTTTTTTGCAGGAGATATACAAAGTCCTAAGTACATCATAAATGGTATTAGGTTAATAAGGTTGATACCAATGTATTGTCTAGCTAGATCTACCCTGATGTCCTATTTATAATGGGTGGAATTGGAAAGAGTTATAGGGGTGTCATTATACTCTAACAACTAGAGTGATGGAAGAATGGGAGCTCCTAATAATACTCCCATAATATTATGGTGAGGGATAAAGTCATTGATTCTTTCATTATGCACAAGACATTGTAACATTGAGCCTTTGAGTAGGAATTAACTAGTTATCCTCATGACCTTTCTACATCACACACCTCCATAAGAAAAAGAACAAACATAGAAACACACATTTCCATTCCATAGCTATAATTATTCATGTGATCTTGAAGGATACGAACTGATTGCAGAGGTGAGTTGGAGATGACACATATCCCAATTAATGAATTGGAAATTGTACTAACGTTCATATGTCATGAGTTTGCACTCATTGGTAAATGTGGAAGAGACTTAGAGTCCAAGTCTAATTAAGGCTAATACAACCCATAGTTATCCATTGGGTTTTGCTATAAGTGCCTTTCTGCATCCTTTTCAAGCACAAGTTTGAAGAAGATTGTAGGATTTCTCTCTGAGTTGCGCATATGGATACTCCAATTCCCCTAGAGGCTACAAAACAACAAATGGCCTTTTTGGGAGAAATTTAAGACAAGAGGTTTGGGCAGGTCATGGAGTCTGGTCATCCCCTAGTCTTCCATGTGGTGAAGAGAGTGTTGGGGACAAAATTTTTGCATGTTAGGTATCACTATCGAGTAAATTCTGATATCCCTTCAATGTTTTTGGCTATAGGGATTCATCAGGGAATATTCAAGTCGTGCATGAAGAAAATGTGTCAGATGGTGTTTTGACACTCCTTCTTGGGCATAATAGAGGAAGTGTTCGATAATATTGACGGAGAGAAAAAATCTCCTTGGTTGGTTTCTATTATCGGATCAAGTGCATGAAAGTGAAAAATATGGGCTCGTGCAGACTCCGGAACTAGAACAATTTAGAGAAACATTTGTAAGCGCAATCAAATTCTAACATTCCTTCTCTACATCTTTGGAGATATTGCGTCATCCCACCACTTCAATCTAAAATACTATGTCATCTCGGATAGGACATTGGGGTGACATGACATTGGGGCAAACTCAGAGGAGGATTCAGGCTAATGGTACAACAAATTTTTGTTTATCTGTGTCAATATTTGTTGTTTTACTTTCTGTTTTACCTGCGATAATATGTAATAGCAGAATACATTGATATGGTAGGATTGGGAGGTAGTGGGCTTTTTTAAAATTTTAGAAATGATCTATGGTTTTTGATTATATGGGTGGTAAAAGGTCTATAGGAACCCCCAATATGTATATCCCTCCTTTTTTGAAAGTAATAGAGGTGCTGGCCTATCCATCTATTTACCGATCAAAAAAATAAATCAATTAATGGTTGTTGTTTATCAAAATTTATTCTGTTGGTGTTCAAATCGACAAGTTCCTACACTCTAGAGAAATAGCCACTGACTCATGGTTAAGCAATATGACTACATTTGGCCAATGAACAAAGTGTAGTACCCTGACTACAAACTTCTATTCTTTAGGCTCTGCAAAACCTAGGTAGGTATCTCTATGACAATGTTACTTTGATATTCTCACTCCTTTGACAATACACTATACTCTAAGTAGATTTTTCAATGAAAATATACCAAGGAAAGAATAAAAAAACTCATACTCTTGGCTCAGACCTTAGCTTATGTCATCTTTTGGTACATTGAAACTAGTTCTAATTTATGCTACTCTTAAACTAATCCTAGTACTGAAAGAAAATTGTTTTTCATGATTGGTTCTGAAACTTGGAAATCATGACCAATGCTTATCTCTTAGGGAATACAGAGTCAGAACAAATCACTACACTCACAACAATGTGCATTTTATCTTTTAAGACTTATATCTTTGAACACAAATGCCTTACATAAGTATTCAATATGAAGAACACACCCTCAACTCATCTCAACCAACTCACACTATGTTATTGTATTCCTGATAGAATTTAATTCATTTGCTGCAAATGAAACCTATCAAAACATACGCATTCTCATTTTGAAAAGACAAACTTAAAACACTCTTAGTATTAAAAACTGATATAACACATGAATCAACAATACGAGACTAGAACATAGTGTATCCTTTATTGATCTTCAAAGTAAAATAAGTACATTCACAAAATTGTAGTGAAATTTCCTACAATAACTATATTCTTCTATTAAGCTCTTATCCTTGTACATATGATCACAAAATTTTCATAACAGTACTCAAGGCCCTTAATTCCCTTTTATAACAAAAGGGAACAAAACAAGCTTAAGGCCAATGAGTACACAAGATGAAAACCTAACTAGGAAGAAGTACAATGAAAAAATGTCCTTGTAGGCATGCCCTTCTCTCTTTGAGTCATTCATTCCTTTTTGCTAAGAAGTCCTTGTCTGAGGTTACAGGCCTGCAAATGATTGCTTCTGGTGGTCCTTGTAAACTGTATCCCGTTAGGTCCAAAAAGTGGGCTAGAGGTGCTAGCTGTTGCTGCCTTGGAAACTAGGATAATGGCGGGTGAAAGTTGTTAGTAGCCTTCCTAAAATGGCATTGCCACTCCAAAATTGCAGGGGGACAAAAAGGTAAAAAACAATGACTAGTCTTCATGACTTGTTGTACCATTCATCCATCTTGCTAACTGACCAATCAAAAGTCTTTATGCCTTGCAACCTATTCATTGCAGTCTTAGTTGCTTGAGGTGGGACCCCTACCACATCCACAACAAACTTATGATACAACCCATCCACATCCATGATTCTATCTAAAATTGTACTATAGGAAGCCTCTTGATCTGGATTAGATTCCAATGCTTCAAGGACTCCTGCTATAGCCTTTTCAAGATCTACACACCAGAAGTTCAAATCCTTAATGTGCTACATTGGTGTCAAATTTGATGGAATGTCCCACCATTGTAGCCCCTTGAGTGATTCAAACCTATCACTCATTGCTTTCTTTTCCTTCTGAATGATTGGGATCTCCTTGATCAATTGATTATAGTTTTTCCATGTCACTTCAATTTTCTTTGCTTCACTCCCTTTTTTTGAGATGATGCCAAAATAATCTCCTTCAATTGCTTCCCCCTTGGAAACCAAGTAGCCCTAATAGGCTGAAAGAATAAAATAATGGAATCCAAATCACTGTCAATCTTGGTTAGAGAAAAATAATTAGCATTGACTTCCTCTAATTTGTCCATGACTCTATTGGCTACCTTCAAAATTGAAGCCTTTCTAATCTCATACTAATTATTTGAAGCTTCCTCTTTGACTTCTTGTAGCTCCTTTGTGGCCTTCTCTAATTCTTCAGGTCTTATTCCTCTTGAGGTCCTCGTCTCATCTTTAATCAATTTTTATTTCAATTTAAAATTTTCAATGAATAATAAATGATAACTATGATTAAGCTAGGCCAAACTGTTCCCCAGAACAATGTGCTTTGCCTCTAAATCTTGTACCACTATTTGAGAAAATTGGGCCGCATGGGAAGTCAGAGAAACAACCTCTACTGCAGTGATGTCACTAGCTGTCATCAAAATTGCTTCCCCCCTCTAGTGTTCTAATCCAAAAGGAACATTTAGCCATTTGACATTTGATGCTCTATCCCAAACTCCAAAGGCTTTGATATCTACATTTATCCCATACCCATAGTTCTCATATTCTTTAACACACCCTGGGTCATTTTGCCTTATTACTTGGTCTAACAAAAATATTTTTCTATAGTCCCATCCTGGGACTAGGAGCATGCCACTTTTGGCAACCATTTCCCTTTCCTCCTCAGGGCTACATTTAATGTTGTTGGGGTCCACATTTATTTCTTCCCCCTCAGCTTCATTTCTCAACTTTTCTTTAAGCCAAAAAGATTTGAATTCAGGGGAATTCACAAAATTGTCATCTGACATGAACTCCCTTGAGACAACTGCTCTCTCATTATCTACCTCATGTATAGGGATGACACTAGGAACCAAAGCTCTGTCTGTGTAATCCAGCTAGTTTGCTGCTTCATCCTCATTGAAAAAATATCTAGGAGGGGAAGGGGGAGGCACATTGGGATCATCAGTCTCATGAATATCTATAAAATCTGAGATATTTATTTTTCCTTTCTCTACTCTTGTTATCTCTCCCATCAATGACCTCCTATATTTGGCTATTGATTTGGAGGACCTAGGTTACCCCTTTTTTGGAAAATGTGAGGACATCAACAACAGGCTGCTCCTAAAAATTTTCTCCCTTACTCCTGGCTTCCTTCTTGTGGATGTCCTTTTGAATTATTTCATTAGCATGCTGGAGGAGAATGATCATTCTGGCAATGTCAGACTGGAACTCCTCTCTGAAAAGCCCCTTGTAGTTTTCATCCTTTTTCATTCTCTCCTTCTCTAACCTTTTTAGCAGGTCCCATTTCTTCTTCCTTTGGACAACCTCAGTTGGTAGAGAATTCCCTAATAGGTCTTCAATCTCATAAAATTGGTGATGGTAACTTCTTTCTTTGAGATTATTTAGCCTTAAATCCCCTATGTATTCCCTGAGATCATAATTTATGGCTATAGCTACCTTAAGCCTATAATTCCTGATAAAAAAATCCTAGATCTTCTCCAGATTATCATATCCAATGTTGAATTCATTGAAGCTAGTGGCTTTGGGGAGATGCTTCCCCTTTCTTTCTGGGATTTAATCTTTATCCACCCATATCATTTTCCACATAAATTCAAAAAATTGGTAACCTATGAGGAGCCTTCTCAAAACCATAGCACCTTATAGTTGTACAATCATCATAGAAGAAGAAGTCTCCAAAATTATGGCTAAAATCCCCTTCTGCATATTGTATATTTTGATCCCTACAAGCTTTTATTCTTAATACCTTAATTATGTGTGTAAGAAGCTTGGTTATTACAACATTCAACATATCCAAAACCCTTTTGATAAAATAATCAAAGACTAAATAATAATTCCCAAAGCGAGATCCCTTGCCCCACACTTGTGTCCATCTCTGAATAGGTCATGGTAATCCTGTTTGTGGATCTAGCATTTCGATGTTCAGTTTTCGTGACCACGTTGACCGGTTCTGATACAAAATAAGATGGCACACCGAAGAATGGTGCTTGAAGTTCAGTGCAACTATTTCATCTTTTGCCTTCATTAGGCTCTGATATAGCTTTGTTTGGAGAATTGTAGCAAAGTCAAAAAGTTCATTGGTGGACGGGTGTTGGATGGACACTGCCAGCATCATGTAATCGACTAGCAACAAGGTGAGACCATAATATTCTCCTAGGACCTAGCATAGGGAATAATATGTCCTTACAAAATAAGTTGCAAACTTATCTAGTGCGAAAGGCTCAATCGTGGTGGGCAGGATGTAGCTTGGGGAAAATTTGGTGAGCCTTCTCAAAAACATAGGTAGATACTCCCTCCTGATTCTCCCCTTATTCTTCTCACACATTCTCAACAAATCCAACTTGTTGATCCCTTTAACGGTTGACCCATTGATCCCAAAACATTCAGTGATAGCCTTCTGAGAAATATCCAAAATAACCCATCCTTGAAGGTTTCTGACAGAAAGGCTTGGGGGATCAAATTTATTAGCCAAATATCTGATTAACATTGGCTCAATAAATACATTTGGTACTACTAGCCTTTCTACATTCAACTTCCAGGCATTGGAGATTAGGTTAGGTTGGTCCTTATTTTCATAGAAGGCATGGAAGACATCCCACCCCCTAAATCCTATTATGGCATCCCTGCATCCAACCTCTGTATCTCCCCAGAAGGCCTTGGATGACTCCAATGAGCTAGAGCCAAGGAATAGGTCTAGCAAATCCTGGTTCAATACCCAGGTTTCTCTGGTCTTCCTCCTTCCCAATTCTTCTTATTTGTTCATTGTTTCTCTTTCCATTTCAGCAGCTATTTTGGGAGGCTCAACTGGTGCTATTGGTTCCTCCTAGGGTTGTGGGGTTTCTTCTGCAATAGGAGAAGATACAAAATTATTTTTGGGAGGGGATCTTTTCTTTGTTTCCTTCTTCTTTGATGGACCCTCTTTCATCTTATTTGCAACTTCCTCCTTTTCAATCACTGGAGGGGTCGGTTGTGTAGGTATTTCTTTAGCGGAATCCTTATTTGATTTCCTTTTCTTAGGTGTAGGCTTCCTTGCCTTTGGGGCCGGGGATTCTTCCTCTGTCTCTTCCTTTGAAACCATAATTTTAGCCCTCTTTTCTCCCTCTTCCTCTTTTCTTTCTTGGGGGAAGCACTGATTTCAGCCTCCTCAGCTTGTGCGGGAGTTGGTTCAAGGTTTGGTCCAACAATGGTGGCATCCTGTAATTATTGCAATGGGGAAATTATGCTCAAAGGGATGGCATGGGTAACACCAAGGACACTTGAGATAACTCCAGCTTCTTGGGTTTTCTCAGTATCAGGGCTTACGATTTTCTCAATGGGGGAGGCCATAGCTATTTCGCTGAGAGAAGGAAATAAAATCCCAGGGCTCTAAAAATACCTATAATTCTCACAAACAATTCAACCAAATTCACATAGAGGGCACTCAAATTTTACTTACTATTTAGCTTCTTGTGTTTGGACGCCTTGAGACTACTTGAATTCTCTTTCTGCTTGCTCTGCAACTGTTCTTTGATCGCTTGAATGCTTGTTGAAGATGAATGCAATAGAGTTTTCTCTTTTATTGCTTCTCCATTAATTCCTTCATACAAAGAAAATTTGTCATTGGCTTCAAAATTTTGATTTCTACCATAGATGATCATTTGGATGGCCATGATCAATCCTTGACTTCCTTTTACTACTAAGTTGGTGCCCTTGTATTCCCTTTTGGCCACCTTTTCCTTTTATGTTGTGTCAATCACCATGCGGGGCAATAAATGCCATGAGTTCACCACATCCTCTTTCCCCAAGCATCCATTTGCAACTTCATTTACCGCTCTGGGATAAAATATTCACTATCTCCCACTTTGTTTCTTATCTCAGGGCCCATTTATCTGATTATTTCATCTTTCTAGGATAAGAATTACTTCAAATTTGATCCCCTTCTTATCCCAGAGCAGAGATTTATTCCTCTTTATTTATTCTCACTGAAACCCAAAATCAAGTCACCACCACACCTTGTGCTTTCCCATGATAATCTTTTCACTTCATCTTCCTTTGCCATTTTCATTCTAGAGCACCGAAGGATGCACTTCCCAGTCCCTCAGGATAAGACTTCTATTGTATTTCCTTCTGCCTTTTATCCTGGGCCTCTTTCCTTTGACCTTTGCGACCCTTCGAGATAAAGATTTCATTGCTTATTTACTAATCCTCTTATGGTGGAGCCCAAGTATCTATGTGCATACTCCTACTGAAACCAAAAGTATCACTCCACATATTCTCTCAATTCCTCCAGGATAACTTTTGTTTTGTTTCATCCTGCTCCTTATCCCAGGACCATAAAAAATACCTTGCAAACCACTGCAGGATAATATTTTCCCTCTCCACAGCCTTATATTCTTATCCCGGGACATAACCTTGTTCTCGATAAATCACCCAGGACAAATAAAACCTTCTTTGTTTCTTCATAAAATTATCCTAGGGCATCTCAACATTAACTGAAAATCTCCCCAGGGCAACCTTTCTATAGTAATTACTCTTCGAAAGCTACCCTAGGATAAAACTCTATCCCTTTGCAACTCTTTGGTAGGAGTTATCCCAGACAGTCTTTGGATGCTGGTTTTTGCTCCCCGGGATAACTTTTCTCCTTCATTTTCACTGCTTTTGTCATCTCAGGAAATTTTTTGATGACCCCCATGATGCCGTAGGGCAATTTTTTGTGTCTAGCCTCTTTTAAGTTTTATCCTAGAGCACGGACCACCAAAGCTACTTCGCTTAAGATTTGAAACAAGCACGTGGGGAAACCTTGAGGGTTTAAGACCTTGGTGTGGGGCCACTCCTTAGGACCCAGTGAATACTTAGATATTAATAGAAGGCCATAACCGAGACATAGGGTTTTCAAGGGAAACCAGCTCTACAAAAGGCTCTAACACTTGGGATTGATAAAAGAACAATATAGATCCCTCAACATAGAAACTTAAAAAACCGGGAACCATGAGTAGCCAGTCAACTTAAAATTAGAACAACACCCAAGGAAAAAACAAAAACTTAGAGACAAGGAGAAACCCATCCCCTTAAACCCTAAACCCTAAAATTTTTCAAAGGTTTTACATGCTACCCAAAGAAGGAAAAAACCATTCCTACAAAGTGCATGTACATTGTAGATACAAACAAACAATTACATAAGAAATAACATATAAATAAGATTATAATTAGATAAAAGATAAAAAAAAAAAAAAAGAACAATATACAAAATAATGCTTACATTTAAAATTATATAATCATATACATTCATGAATGTATAAGATTATATAAATGTATATAAGAATGAAAAAAGGAAAAAAGGAAAAACAACAGATACAAATATTATATATATATACAATTGCATGTATACACATATATGCGTTCTTATATATATATATATAAGAATGCATATATGTGTATACATGCAATTATATATTATATATGTATGCATGTATCTACAAAAAAACATTTATAATCATATTAATATACCGGGGAAACCTCCAAAGAATCAAGTCAATGAATCTCAACAAAGGATCGTGAAGGGATAAAATTTATCCCAGGAAAACCTCCAAAGAATCAAGTCAGTGAATCAAAATTGCCTCGGGGAAGTTTCCAACCAGTTCCAAAAGGTCTTGAGATAATTTTACAAAGAGATGGAGAGTACTTTCCTTGCCCCAGGTGGTTTTTAAAGATCACAGAATGTGGTCTGGGATAAGAAAATACATAGGGAAATCATTAAGGTGAATCATTCAATATTTTTGAGTGAAAATAATTACATTGGTGAATGTTTTTCAATCACATAAAAATTGTAGAATAATTAAGGCTAATCTTCCATTACTAATTGGAGAAAAAAATTAATAGAGCAAACACATCACATCTTAGCTGTAAGTGTCCTTCATATCCGAATGAAATCTTTTAGAAATCTGCATTTTGGCATGTATGAAATCTTGATCGAGGATTCTTTGCTATCCTTTTGCATAGAAAACTCAAAACGTTGCGTGTGTCAGAGGAAGAAAAATACAAAGGATAGAACATATTTAATATTCAATGAGAAGCTACCAGTATTAATCTGTGTTGAGGTTTGTGAGTCATGTACAACCTTACAGGTGTAGACTATTGGAATGAAATATTTCTTGTGGAATGGGAGAAAAGTACATCTCGCATAGAGTAATATAGTATATGGAATAATCCAAAGTATAGACCGAAGAGTCAATTGCTGCCACTTAACAAATTGAGAAATAGGGTTATTATTTGCATGTTGCATTTCATGATGTAGAAGATAGAAGTTATATCATTCACATGCTGCATTTTAGAATGTAGAAGATATACATTTTCTAGAGATAAGTTTTTAGGAAGTGTTGTTTTGCTTGCAGAGGTTTTAAAATGAATTGCATAGAAGGTGCATCTCAATTCTAGCATAAGGAGATATGGCTGAAGGTTCAGATGCCATGAAGTAAAGAAAATTAATGAATTACCTTGTAGCCAAAGGGTTATTAAAATAGACAAAAATAACTAGAGGGTTATTAAAAGGCTCAAGTGCAACTACAGGCTTTAGCTATAGTTGCAAATAATTCTGATCTCCTTGACAACTGCCATGTCCCCCTTATAATGGGTAGAATGCAGAGAGAAAGTTGGGTGAAGACATAGGAGATGTGGTTCTAGAGTCAAACATCCCTGCTTGATCAAAACTCTCAAAGTTCTCCCCTACCAAGAAAAGCAATCAGAATCTTGTATCCTAGTATTCTCTGCATCAATAACCACAAATGTGCGATAGTGGCATGGGTCATAAGGTAGTTTTAGTCATATGGTTTGATAAGTTATCTTGTTCTATTTTAGGTTTCATATTGGGAATATATCATTTCCATGCGTATAAAACAAATATATGTCAAATTGTAACATGGTAGTTGTATACAGCTCAAAGCTTGTTGCATTCCTTACTCTTATTAAAGGAATTCCAAGGCTATAATTAAAAGAATTTTTTGGAGGGAATATTGGTCTCTTTGGAAAAGGGTATAGTAGTAGTGTCTAAGTTAGAATGTGGAGTCTTCCATAGTTAAGAATGTATATACTTCTTTAGCAATATTAATTAGTTTTTGATCTGTCATGACAATTACTATAGATATAGTATGTAGAATGTACTTCTTGATCTCACATGAATAATAATATCAATGGTTTAGTTATTTGTCTTTGCAAATCTCTTGTGAAAGTGAAATTTTGTTTGTGGGTTTATGTACTTGTATCAAAAATTAGAAAAAAAAGATATATATGTTATTAATATATATCGCGCAAGACAACTTATGGTAAGTGTGCATTTAATGAGACATTTATGTTGAAGTTGATCGAATGCCTTTAAATTGGGTATTGGGGTATTACCATATTTTCACATTACATGTTCAAGTTGGAAACACTGAGGTGGGAGTGATGTGTTGGGATCCAAGACACTGAGAGGCGGGGGGGGGGGGGGGGGTGTTGAATCAGTGTTATGCCAAAACAATTAAATTTGATCTTATTAGCACAACAACTCAGCAACTAGTAAACATAAAAGCAAATAACAATAATTAACAATGCAACCACATGCATAAACACCATAATAGTACATATTTATACATGGAAAACCTCAATGAGGAAAAACCATGGTGGGATTAGAGACCCACAATATATATCCACTAATCAGATGAATAAATATTACAATAAGGGGCTTGCACATGTAGGAAGGCCAAAAACCTAGAGCACACTTCTCATAAAAAAAGGAGTCTCACTGACAACAAAAAACATCAAAATACAATCCGGAATGAAGATTGAATTGCTAAAATAACATCTCTTATGCTTGAATACAGTTTTGGTTTAAGCTCAATAATGAAGGTCTTATACCTCTTATACAAACCCAACTTGATCACCTATGATCGACCAATTCCTCTGCATATGATTACAACTTTATTCGCACATAGATAATCACATAACCATCCGTCATATGATCTACAAAGAGATATTACATCATATTTATACCAACCTGGGACCTAAACAATTAGGTCGGCCACCTAAAAGATAATACAATAAATCCATTACATAAACCCGCAAACAAATAATAATCAAAGTCGACTTAAGACCAAAACAACATTAACCAGACAATAAATCCAACTAGTAACGCATCAGGAGAATCCACCAACACGTTACATAAACCGATCCATAACCTAATAGAATAAGACTGGACCTAAAATAGGTTGCCATAAACCAAATGAAATACCACATATCAACTGGAACATGAACACGATAACCATCAACATACTGAAAACCTTCTAGAAGCTGCACCAACACCACTTATCAAATCCATCAAAAGATAATCAATAAAGCTCTGCTAGTAGAACCCTTATCGGTAACCAAAAAGGCTTACTAGAACATATGATAGCTTCCGGATCACCAAATCCCAAACCAATTGAATTTGACACGCATCTGAATAACATGAATGACCAAACCAAACCAATTCCGCCAATCAAAATATACCAGACACACATCTCTTGATCATCATCAAAGTCCAACCACTCTACCAGAACCCATTAGATAACCAAAGAAGATAGTGTTGACATCAATGCAACACATAATCAATTTCTCCAAATTGCCAACATGATGGACACACCAATTATGATTAGGGCAACAAAACCACAGACAATGTTTGTAGGTGAAGTCACAGATAAATAGTTATGGGGGGTCTTGGTGAATGACCACCTGTACATAATGCATGCGGTCAAGACAGTGTTAGGGTTGGAGTTTCTAATGGTGTATCACAAGCATAGGGTCAGTTCGGACATTCCGGCCTTTTTTCTTGCCATGTTGTTATATGTCAGGGTTTCTTAGGAATGGGCAAAAAACCTCACCCAGATGGTGTTCAAGCATGCATATTTGCATGAAACTGATGCGGTCATTGACAATGTGGATGAGAACCTCCTTATTCCCCTCCCACAAAAATATTATATTGGAAGGGTTTTTAAAATTTTGGATTGTGCAAACACAAGATGCATAGTTGTTGTAGGCATGAAGGAGTGATATACTATGTAGTATTAATTTACTCATGTATGTAGCCAAAATCAAGGAACCCAAGGAGGAGGATTGGCATTGGGACTACCCGACTAATGAAGGGTTGGTAGATGAAGATGAAATTGATGAGGAGGATGCAACTGAGATTATAGGTGCTAGCATATGATGAACCAGTATGATGATAATGTATGTTGTCATTGATGTCAATAAGTACAGGTGAACCGGTATGAAGATTGGAATAAGTTGTTGTTGATGTTCAAGTAGGAGAACTGGTATGAAGGGATGAAGTGGACTGATGTCAGGGTTTCACTAAGTGTGACTACCGGTTAGTAGTCTCAACTCTAGAGTTTCTAGTTTGGGTTAGCTAAAATATAAGGATGAGATCGAGATGCCACGTCAGTTTTATGCACGTGAAGGATTTCCTTGAGTATCTTGCATGTGAAGACCAATTGCATTAAAAGTCTACCTCGGGAATGAAAATTCTTCTTAATGGTATATGAAGAGAGCATGATGGGTTATTGATTTCCATATACGGTGAAGAATGGATGATGCATAATGACTTGTGATCTGTCTGAGATTATTTTATTCTATGCAAAGTGTTTGAATGGTCAGGATTGGACCGCTTGTAATTGTAAACCTAAAATGTTTAGGGTTTAGTGTTGGTGTATGTGCAGAGCATGATGACATGATGATTTTGTATGTTGTCATTGATGTCAATATGCTGAAGTATGAACTAGTATGTTGTAGTAAGCAAACTAGCAAGAGAACCGGTATGATGATGTAAACTGGTATTTATGAAAAAGTGAAGCGGTATATTTATTCAAGGTGAATCGGTATGTTGGAATGAGAACCGGTATATGGAATTTTTGTATCGGGGTTTCATTTGGCATGACTACCGGTTGGTAGTCTCAGCTTCAGGGTTTCCGGTTGATGCATTCCAAGATTGTGCGATTCAATCGATGACATCTTGTGATGAGTTAGCATTGTAATGAAGACCAGATAAGTGTTGCCATGTCAGCCTTGTGTGCATGAAGGATTTCCTTGAGGATCTTTCATGGAGATTGATTCTATCTACCTCGGGAATGTGCGAAGTCTCTGTAAATGGTGGAGAGCACGTGATGAGTTATTGGCTTCCTGAAGTGGCAAAGAATGAATGTTGGAGAACGTCTTGAGATCTGTTCAAGACTATTGTATTCGATGCAGTATAATTTACAGTTAGGATTGAACCGACTAGATTGTAAAACCTAAATGTTTAGGGTTTATGGTTTATGCTACCAACCTATCTGTTTCCTATAAGGTTGATGATGTTTTTCATTTTGAAGTTGTTGGCAAATGTTATGTGTGTATCCAAGTGAAGAGATACTTGATTCTTGCCAGACTGGAGAAGTGTGTTGATACCTGTAGAGTGTGATTGTAGAAGAGGAAGAGTTAAAGTGGATCTGCCTTGGCATTAAGTGTTGTTATCATATCAATGCACTACCTGTTGATTTCTAACCATTTCAGTAGTTGGAAAATCCCTTAACTGGGTATATTTAACAGGATTTTGTATAAATCCTTTAACAGGGTGACTCAATTCAATGAGCTATTCAAATCCTCTTGCGAGGTAACCTTTAACAAGGTTCTAACCTTTAACTAGGTATTTAGCCATCCCTTAACCGGGTGATCCCTAGCAGGATCGGTTTCTAGCAGAACCTATTGTAAAAGTCTCTAACCAGACTAGGATCCTAATAGAGTGGACTTCAAAAGAGTTCGAGAACAACTTGTGGGTATTCATCCCCACTGTGGTTTTTCCCAGTTGGGTTTCCACATGAAAAATCAGTGTGTCATGTGTGATGTCTTTCATGTGATGGTTTAGTGTTTTATGTCAAAGTGGTAAAACATGTTGAACTAGTAGTCATTATATTTCTGATGATAGATTACTTGTTTTTGCATAAGGGTGAAGTGGAAATGAGGTATTAGATTGCATGGAAAGCTAAGGGTTACCTGTTTATGTCTTTCACATTCTCACTGTGTTTTACGGGTAGTAATCTAATTTAGACCGGTGTTATTGCTTGCCAGTCAAGAGTTGTGTTTATAGTCAAACTGGTTCAGGGAAAGTTTTTTTTTGCCTATACCGATTCACCCCCCCCTCTCAGTACCGGTTTGGTACTAATTGTTCATCATTAACTCATCAATTGGTATAAAAGCTTCTTCCAGGTCCTCTGTGTTGTAAGCTTAACCACTTGAGGAAAAGATCCTATTCTAATGATGAAGAGGGAAGGTCCAAAGTTCAATAGAGACAACTTTAAAATATGGAAGGACATAATGAAGATATATATCAGAAGCATGGGTGCTCAACACTGGAGCTATGTTGAGAATGATTATGTTAGCCATATAGGTACTCTCACCGATGATCAAAAGAGAGAGATTCAGGAGAATGGGCAAGTCATGGAAGCCCTAATCAAAAGTTTATCTAACATTGAGTTTATTGATGTTCAGGATAAAGAGAATCCCAAAGAAGTATGGGATTTTCTTGAGAATATCTATGGTGGTGATGAGAACATGAAACAATCTAAGGAAGAGAGCCTTAGGGGAAAGTTTGAAGACATGCAGATGGTTGAAGGAGAGACCATTCAACAATATGGAATAAGAATCAAAACTATCATTGGAGACATCAAGAGTGCAGGTGGTAAAATAGAAGATTCCACTGTTGTTAGAAAAGTTTTGAGATCCTTATTACCAGTCTATGCAATAAGGGTTGCTGCTATTTAGGAGTTGAGGTCTATAGACAAGACATAGGTATCCCTAGACTCCATCATTGCAAATTTGACCACATACGAGCTAAATAATTATGATGGTAGTATTTAGAAGTCTGAATTAGCCTTTAGAGCATCTACTGCACCATCTAGAAAGGGAAAAGAAGCTAGTACCAGTGGTGAACCAAGACAAAGTAGGGAAATGGATGATGAGGAGATCCTGATGGAATTTGAAGCTCTTCTTGCTAAGAGACTTCCTAAGGGAACTCATAAATATAGAGGTAAGCTCCCTTTGAAATGCTTTTCTTGCAATAGGATAGGACACATTGATGTAAAATGTCCTAATGGTGATAATAAGGACAAACCAGAGAAGTTCAAGAAGATCAAAGGAGGAAACAGGAGAAACTGTTTTGTAGCAGTTGATGAAGGAGTCACTGATGAGGAATCAAAAGATGAAGAAAGTGAAGACATTGTGTTTGTAGCAGTTAAGAAAGATGTGTTAGACAAGAAGGCTCTTGTCTCCCACTTTGATAATTCCAATGAGTGGATTATTGACAATGGTTGTTCTCACCATATGACTGGTGACCGGAGTAAGTTTCTATCTCTGGAAGAGTATGATGGTGGTGTGGTTTGTTTTGGTAATGATGCACCATGTGTGGTAAAAGGAAGAGGGTCCATCTCTCTGAATGGAAAAAGCAGTGTTGATAATGTGTATTGGGTAGAAGGTCTCAGACACAACCTTTTGAGTGTTGCCTAGTCGAATGATAGTGGACTCACTTTGGAATTTAGAGATGGAGTGTGTAAAATAAAAGGTAAGAGTGGCAACCGACATGCAGACCAAAGGTAACCTATTTCAGTTGAATGCAAACATCAGTACATGTCTAATGGATAAGTTTGATGATAGCTGGATATGGCATAGGAGACTCTGCCATGTAAACTTTGATAATATTGTGAAGGCTAGTAAGATCAAGGCAGTTAGAGGATTGCCTATGCTGAGAAAACCGGAGAATCCTTTGTGCAGAGAGTGTCAACTGGAGAAAATGTCTTCCTCAACCTTCAAAGGTAAATCTTTCACTGCAGACAATTTACTTGATCTTGTACATATTGATTTGTGTGGTCCTATGAAAAATAGGAGTGTGCAGGGAGATAGGTATTTTATGATTCTAACTAATGATTGCTCAAGATTGATGTGGGTCACATTCTTGAAGGACAAGTCTGAAGCCTTTGGAAAGTTCAAAGCCTTCAGAGCACTGGTTGTAAAAGAAAGCAGTAAGTGGATTAAGTGCCTAAGAATTGATCAAGGAGGTGAATTCACTTCTGGTGAATTCAAAAAGTACTGTGAAGAGAACGACATCAAGAGGCAACTATCTACCCCCTAGACTCCATAATAGAATGGCCTAGCAGAGAGGAAGAACCAGAATGTAGTTGAAGAACCCAAAATAATGTTGATCCAAGGAAAAGTTGCTCACACTTTTTGGAGAGAAGCGGTGAGCACTATAGTCTACACTATGAACTAGGTACTCATTAAGAAAGGTAAGGATAAAACTCCTTATGAGTATTGGACCGGTAAGACACCAGTGGTAAAATAATTTAGAGTGTTTGGTAGCAAATGTTATATCAAGAGGAGTGAACATCAGAGCAAGTTTGATGCAAAATTTGATGAGGGAATATTTCTAGGGTATTCCACAAAGAGAAAAGCTCTCAAATGTTTTAACAATAGGACTCAGAGAATTGTTGAAAGCATCAATGTTAGAGTTGATGAAACCTCTGAGAAACTCGAGGAAACCGATAGTGAACAAGTAGGAGAGGAACCGGTAGTAAATGTAGACACCTAAAATTGTCATGTCTAATTAAATAAATATCTTTATTTATTTAATTACTTTAGCCTAATTCATCTATTAATTAAATAAATCCTTATTTATTTAATTAATTCATTTATCCTCTTCTAGCCTTATTTCTCATTTAAATAAATACATTTATTTATTTAAATTATCCTTTTCCTAAATTAAATAAATATCTTATTTATTTAATTATCCAACTTCTTCTATTAATTAAATAAATCTTTATTTATTTAATTAATTCATTAACCTTTTTCTACCCATGACACATGTCATTCATCTCTTAATTCATACACCACCTACCCCTTTCATTATTTTATTATTTCTTTTACCTACCCTCTAATCATAGCTGACCTCCTTTTACACCTCTCAATCTTATCCCTCCATTTCATATTGTGTCTTCTATTTAAGGAGATACTTCCTTCATTATCAAACCCTGGCTAATGAATTTTATGCACTTGACTACACTACGATCCTACTTGCAACCACAGTCCATTCTTTGTTGAGCTCTTGTGCACATAAAATCTGAGAGCAAATACATCAAACAAGATCAATGGAGATAGGAAGAATGGAGATCCAAACCCTATTGGACATGTGATGGTATAGTCTTTGTGATTTCGTTTGATTTGCATTGTCTTAGGTAATCTTCATATGTTATGGTGGATATTTGTTGTTGTTAGGCTAGGGTTTTGTGGTTGAATTCATTTAGCCTCTTAATATCATTATTATTGTTATCCATTTTCACCATATACATTTTGGCACACCCGGTGGGACCCTTGTCGCTTTTTGCATTTGACATCCTTGTTGCAGATTTTGTATTTTGAAGTTGCAGATCTGACGTTTTCGACAACATTTTGATATTCTCGCGTCTGCGTACTTTCGGATCGCGTTTTTTTATTTTTTGGCACATCTACGACATCTGGAATCGCGTTTGTGTTATCGGCAGTATTTTATTTTTGCAGGTTCCGAAAATCGCATTTGCATTCCTCAGTTGCGTCTACGGTGTTTTTAGTTGCGTCTGTGTCCAGAGGTCAAGTCTGCGTTTTGAAGCTGCGTCTGTGTCTCACAGAACCGCGTCTGCATCATGAAGTCATGTTTGTGTCGAGGGTAATCGCGTCTGTGTGCATCGATTTCAAATTTTGAGTTATTGATTTAGTTTTGGGTTTTTGCATTTAGGGTTTCAGATCTGGTTTATTTCGAGCTAACATTTTCAAATCTAATGAAATTGGTGCAACTTGTCTTGAAAGTAAATTCATTTGGTTGAAGGCCCCTATTTTCACAAAGTCTTTTGGATTTAAAATTTACCTAACTTGTGTGCTTGTAGGAAGGGGTGATTATTTGAAACAATCCAAACTACTAACAACTCTTTGTTGCAGGTCCTTGGCAAGGGTTTTTGGATTTTTATTGTGTGCCTTGTTTTCATAGACTAGCAAACACTTCAATTGGTGCACTAAAATTGAATCATTGTCTTTTATGTCTTGAGCAATAGGCTCTTTTTGTTTAATCTTTAGAGGGCCTATCTTCCCATGTGGTCATTAGGACTACTAGTGAGAAGAGAACGACCCAAGTGGTAGCGAGGAAAACCCACCTCTTCAAAACCACTATAAACAACTGTATTCATGGTGAAAACTATGGATAACGTGTGCTAATTAGTTCATACCGACACTATGTCTCCCCATAAACCCCTTTGATCAAATTTATTTGATTAGTTGTAGGGCGTAACCCCTACCAGCTGGGAGCCTTCTATATTTACAGAGCTGAAAGTGCCGCATGTATGGCCACACGAGCGGATGCCCTTACTAGCACCTTTTTGTTTTAGAAGCCCAAATCCTTCTAGTTGTTGGGCCAGGAGGTCGGACCTCTGGTAGCGGCCCACACACATATAGTTCTTAGTAGAGATACAAAGTTCACCATGGGGAGTTTTCATGGGGAATGATGCTTGGCTGACCTGAGAAGTGAGTGTCGAGGGTGGAGCCAGTGAGGTCAAGCATATAAGTATCCGCTCTGAATAGCGTAGCCTCGGGGGTAAAATCCCATGTGGGATCAACAACTATTGTCTTGGCCAGCCATAAGAATTGTGCTTGACTTATTTTAAATATTCAAACATTCAAGACCAAACAACAAAACATTGTGTCTTTTGTGTCTTCAAGTGTATGCAAAACAATTTTACATCAAACAACACACTTTTTTTGGGAGTCATTTTAGAGTCTAGACACTTACAAACATTGGGTCTTCATCAACACTATGTCCTCTTGTCATGAAAAACAGTCAAACAGTCAGATTTGGTCACAACAAAATGACTTCACAGATTGGAAAAAATTGCACAAATTTTGCAGAAACGCGTCTATATCTGACATAATAGCGTCTGTGTTGTATAACCACGTCTGTGAAGGGCAAAAACGCGTCTGTGTTTCTAGAATCAACAGTGCATTTTACAAAAATATCAGAAGCACATATGTGTTAAACAGAACCACGTTTGTGTTAGGAAATTGTGTCTGTGAGGTATACAGGCGCGTCTGTGTTCAGAATTGAAAAACTTTTACAGTCCAGCAAACAAACACAGTCAGTTTCAGAATTCTTGAGGTTCCTAGGTCATTTTTCCAAGGTTTCATTTAGAATTCAACCTATCTTTGGGTCTCACACAGTCCATCATTGCTTTACATCTTACATTACATTCACATTTGTCTAAACTTGAGTCAAAAGGTCACTTGCTTGTCCTCACTATACTTTGTCAACACACTACATACAACAATACTTTGCAAAGTGGTCCCTCATCAAGGTCTTTCACCTTTGGGTCTCATTTGGTCTTACTTAGAGTCAAGGTCAACTTACCTCATCAAGAGAAACTATCCTCTCTTTGGAAGTCACACCTACTCTACTACATACATACTTGGTCTTACACTTTGGGCATTGCAAGTACACCTCAAATTCATTTACATTCCATCCAATTCTTGGTCTTCCATACTTTTTCCATTTTTCATCTAGTCTCACACATCTTGGTCAATACCTAGTTCATGGTTGAAACTCGTCTTCAAAAATCTAGGTGAGAAACTAAAGAGGCTCAAGAGTCCACAAACATGAGTTCTTATGAGTATGACAATGATATCTTTTTCAATTCTGATCATACTACATTACCTGACATGGATGCCTATAGAAACATTCCAAATGTTGAGAACATGGACACTACAAACAACAATGATACACACAATGACAATATGGACAACTTTTATGTACATTCAACAGATGTGGAAGAATCCATTACGAATCCCCATTTCAATCGATTGGTTGAGGAAATAATGAGGAGGGATAGACAATACTTCTTACAAATGATGGCACAAAGTGGAGCCAAAATACCTCATGATTTTGACATGTCTCAAATAATGGAAAATCGACCTTTGCAACAACCTCACTCCAACATGGATCAAGGAAGGCCTAATAGTGGAGGCAATAAAGGACCACATATGGTACCTGAATCACCATCATCTTTGTTTCAAAAACCAGAGGCCCCATACACACATGGTCAAGCATATGATACTCACCTTTGCAGACCATTATGGAAGTCTTATGCAGAAAAATATGCTCAATCACATGCCAATGCTAAGGATCAACCACCAAAGCAATTGGATATTCAAAGGCATGCTCAAAATTTGGACACAAGGAAACCCCGTGTCAAATTTGGGGGAAACACATTAGAACATGACATGCTTGTAGAGTATGGTATACATGCACAAAATAGATATGGCGTTCCTCAACATGAATCTATACCAAGTGGTCCATATACGCAACATCACTATAGACCTCCTCCATATGAACATGTGTATGATCAATATCATCCATATATGCAACATGCTCCTCCTCCAATTGGTGCCTCAAGCATAGGGTATGGTCCAAGAAGTCAATCTCCACCTAAGAGCAATTTGGAGCAACAAATCAGGGACTTACAAAAGAAAATGGAGGACATAAATACACTGAAGCCAACATACACAATGAGAGACATATGTCCTTATCCATTTGACAAGAGCATTCCAATGCCTCCATTTCCTACATACTTTGTGACACCTAAGTTTGATAAGTATAGAGGAAAAGGGGATCCTAAGGCAGACATAAGATAGTTTTTCACAACTTGCATTGAGGTAGCAGTAGAAGAGACATATTTGATGAGATTATTCCCACAAAGCTTAGGTGATCAAGCTATGGAATGGTTCTCCCAACTTCCACCTGGAATTAAGTCATGGGGTGATCTAGCAGAGGCCTTTATTCAATATTTCTCCTACAACATAGAGACAGACATATCAGTCACTACTTTGTGCAACACCAAGCAAAAAGATGGAGAATCTTTTGCATCATTTTTACAAAGATGGAGGAATATAGCTAGTAGATGCTCTTGTGAAATTCCACAAAAACAAATGGTAGAGATGTTCACACAAAATGTTAACAAGGACATTGGTTATGATCTAAGGAAAGCTTGTTTGTCCACCTTCAAGGATGTCATTGACAAAGGCTTAGCGACAAAAAAGGTCCTAATTGAACAAGGAGTCATTAAGATATTCAAGGAAAACAAAGATGACTTTAAAGGAAAAGACAAGCCGAGATTTTGGAATAAAAACAAGAACACAGTCAATGATGGTGTTGTTGACGCTAACACAGTGTGACCCAAATTCATTTTTTCTAGATCAAGCTCTACAAACAATCAAGTGAATACTCAAACAACTTCCAAATCATGGAGGAAGTACACCCCATTGGGAGAACCACTTGAGTCAGTCTTCAAGAAGCTAGTGGCAAACAAGGTAATCACAGTTCCAGATTTTCCTCCATATGAACCAAAGGTCAAACCAAATTGGTGGAATGATGATGAGTATTGTGAATTTCATAAGAGCAAGGGTCATAAAATAGGAAATTGTCATCGACTAAAGAACATCATATAAGATCTCATTGATAGAGGTGAATTGAGATTGAGGGACACTCATCCAATCAAGAACATGAGATGTTTAAGGAACCATTCCCAAAACATGACAAGGGAAAAGCTAAAGCCACAGATGACCAAACCAACTATAGCTAGGAATTCGAAAATCATCAAAGTAGATTGCAATGATCAATCCTAACACACTCAATAAAGAAATGAAAGTAAAACATTCAAAACTAAAAACTATGCAAACCAGATGTAGATCTAAATGCTTCCTTCATGCGGCTCCATTGTCCTTCTTTCTTCTCCAAATAGCTTTGTTGTGGATCTCACCTACTAGTGCATGATCATGATATGAAAGCAAGTAGACAAGATGATTGCTCAAGAGTACTCGAAGCGTGATTGATTCGACAAAGTAATTCAAAACAAGCGATTATTAGATAATGTGATTAAGGGATTTGATTGAATAAATTCATCCAATTTATAGATAAATTGGAGAAATGATCAAATTAGCATGACAGTAATTCGAATAGAAATTCAAATCAAGAATAACAAAGTTATGACAAGTGTTTGACAAATTGCTATGCAAGGATTTATGACAATTTATGACAATTTATGACAAATTGCTATGCAAGGATTTATGACAATTTATGACAATTTATGACAAATTGCTATGCAAGGATTTATGACATGAATTTGAAATAGAAATAGACATTTAGGAATTTAGGAGAAATTAGAAAATTAGGTTAGAAATGATGACTTGGAAATTAGGAAATTGATGCAAATTAGGTAAATTAATTAATAATTTCTCATTCATTAATTAATTTACAAAAATAGGAGGAATTAATTAGCCAATTAAATAAACATTTAATTGTGACAAGAAGACCTAGGATAAATAAATAAATTATTTAACCTAGAGGGAAAATGCCAAACAAGATTAAATGAATAAATCATAAAACCTTGGAAGATGAATTATAAATGCAAAGACGACAATTAGGTCTTGACAAAGGATAATTGATATCGATTCGATCATGATTTTGGATTGATAAATGATTTGATTGATAAATGCGCCAATTGACGAGGAACAATGACTAATTGATTCAAATTGACATGATTGAAAAGGATGATGATCGATGTCAAATCGATTGTAAAACGACGAGATTGACAAGTTGATAAGAGATTGACAAGATCAACCAAAATCATGATTAAAGATTGTTATCGACAAGACCAAATTCGAAAGTGAGACAAATGAAGAATGCAGAAGAAAGACTCGATGCTCGCAAATGATAAAGACCAAGTGCGTAACATAGGAGAAATGTTAATGCGACGCAAAAACCTAAAATGAGGCAATGCGCAAATGTTAAAGTATGATCCTGCAAGCGTTGACCATTTTTATGTGTCTACATTTTGCCCCTCTTTGAGACAATGCGATTTTAAGCGTTGTTTCAAAGAACAGTAATGAAAATGCCCCAGACAATAACGATGACATATGCATGCCCCCTCAAGGAATTGGCCGAAAACATGCAGAAAAGAGGCCAATTGATCGATAAGAATGATAGAAAATGATAGGATCAAACGGATTGCCAAGACTGACCGAAGAAATGTTAGTAAGCAGAAATTAGATAGAGGATAGGTAGAGATGAAGAAAAACTTGCTTTCAGTAATGCACTTTGTAGGTGAGAACCTTTATTTTAATGTAGCAAAATGGATGTGTAGCATCATGGCATTGAAGGCCAGAGCTGAAATGCAACCCTTTTTGCAAAAGACAGACACATTGCAAACAAACAACAATCACAACAAAAAAGAAAAGGACCATGAACCATCCCGGTCACTCTAAATCACTCACTGACATCATCGAGCAACATAGAAACATGACCAAAGCCAAAGATAAATCAGTAAAAAGATAAGATGCACAAATTCCAACAAATCAAACAAACATCTTGATCTTCATTGTCAAAAGTTGAAAGTGCTAATAGGACGATCATGTTGTCTGGTTTCAGGACATGCGGTACCCCGTCTAAGACAGGACACAGTCTGGTTTCGAGTATACCACACCCTGTATAAGACCCATGATATTAGTGACAAGGACAAATAAATTTGCGGTTGATTGATATGACAATTTTGATCAGTTTGAATGTCTGGTTTGATTGAAAAGTTCATCTATTTAAGCATGATTCCATTAAAGCGCAACATTGGATTGCGAGTCATTGGATGTATACTCAGCGATCTGTCTTAGGCACAAAAGGGAGCATTTATTGCAAAATGCAAAATGCCAAAGGAATTGTTTTTGGATTTTTTAATGTTTTGAAATGTTTTTGTGTTCATTTTTTTCAGGACTTTATTTGACTTTTTTGGATTATTTCAGCACATTTTTCAATTTTTTTTGGATTATTTCAGGACATTATTTGATTTTTTTATGATTTTACCCCCAGTGTCTAGCAAGGCAAGGAATATGATAGGTAAATAAATAGGCTTTCTGAAATGTTGGTGGATAGAGGGAAGACAAAGGCCTGTTATTATGGAGACAATACGGATGCAATTTTCAAGGGCTATTGCGCGATGGGACAAGAGACTGGATATGACAATGTAAAGCAATGACACGGCATGAGGGACATATCAAGAGGTTTTTGAAACCATGTTTAAATTTTGCGTCCTTATGTCAGATCAAGATCAAGGAATGAAAAAGAGTGTATGGATAGTGATAAGATATGGATAGGATAAGCAAGACCAAGAATGGATAAGGGACATGGACTGAAGGTCGGGATAGGCTAAGGGATAGTGGCAGAAGCTAGGGAATATGGATGAAAAGTTATAATAAGCAAATGGATAAATACTAAAAGCTATGATAGACTGAAAGCTGCAAACAAGATGCATGATTCTCATGATGATTGTCAGCCTTGTCAAGATCAAAGGTGGAAAAAGGGGACATGGACATGAGGGACAATAGGATATAAAGGGGTAATGACATGGTATGATAGGATAATGAAGGGCAATAGGATATGAAGGAGGAAACCTGCCCCCAAGTGTGGTGTGCAAGAAGTTCATAGATTATGCATGACGCCTGTTTGCCAGGTTTTCATCACGGTACTTGCCCAAGGTGCCTGTTTGCCAGGTTTTCACCAGTGGACGAATTATTTTTGCTTTACCTTTTTTCTTTTTCTTTTTTTTTTTGATTTTTGACATTTTTTTTTGTATTTTTTTGTATTTTGACTTTTTCAAGAGAAGATGGACACATGATAGGGGATGGAAGAAGGACTCAAGTGTCTTTTTGTTTGGATAGTAGCCTTGAAAAAAGATGGACCATGACCTTTAAAAGTATGCTCAAAGACGTTGGTAGGATAAGGACATGGAAAATGAGATGAAACTAAGGCAAGGATTTATGCAAAGGATTGGACCAGAGGGATGGAAGGATGGAAAATATGCATTGGATAATGGATAGGGTATTGGAAGAATTGGGCTTCAATGGATGGAAATGAAGGCAAGATTAACATTGGCACACACCTTGAGGGGTGATGGACTGATGGAGGAAAGACGTATTTTGGATATTGAGATTTTGATGAAGGAAAGGCTATGGATTTTGGGACATAAGGGCCCAAAATGGATAAAGAAGGTGATGGAGGAATAGACTTGGAATGTTTGGATGGAGGAATAGCAATTGTAGATGCCAATTTTGATGTTTCTTTAGGCTTTTGTGCTTCAAAGAGCTTCTTAGGGATCCACATGGTTTTTGATTTTTCATGCTTTTGTGGTTCCTTGGAGCGCATTGCTTGCATAAGGGATTTAGGAACCCATATATATTTTGACTTTCCTTTATTTTTCTCAGTGGGCCTTTATGACCTTTTGGATATTTCTTTTTCTTTATAGATCATATTGTTCTTTGTTTTGACATGTCGATTATATTGGACATGTTGATCCTTGAATACATGCAGATTGCTAGACTTATGACTTTTATACTTGGCATCCAAATTGCTTGGAGGGGGAAAGGAATGCATGGATGGATATGAATGAAATGGATTTCTTCTGGATTGATTAAATTTACTCAAGGATGTGTGCCTTTGCTGACCTTGCATAGAGGACGAAGGAATATAAGGACCTAAGATGGATGGAAAGTATGATGGGGAAGGTGTATGTTTTGATTTTGATGGAGGGATACCAACGTCTTGAGAGTGAGTTGTGTAGACATGACCCTTAAGATCTTCTTTGATATGGAGGGGTTCTTTCTCATGAAGATCTACTCCTTTGCCTTTATGAATATCTTGACTTGTAGGATACTCTTTTCTTTGGGAAGAAGACGCGAGTCCATTATTAGGTGGATATGATATGAGAGAAATAATGAGATCTTGAAGTGGATCGGATTGCACCAAAGTGGAAGAACCCATTATGCATGTTGAGGGTTCATGAACATCTTGCACCGACACGTTAGAATCATGAGGGGGATTAGGATCATGAGGGGGACTAGGATTGTGTAGTGGACATGGTTCAATTACAGGCTCTTCAAGAGATGGAATGGGAGAAATAATGGGATCATCACAAGAAATGAGATCTTGGAGTGTATATGGAGCATTAGGACAAAGAGATGGAGGAACAAGTGAATCTTGTGGAGGATCTGAAGGAATAATTTGATCTTGACAAGGAGGAAGATCATTGGAATCCTCTTTAAAGGTGCTTTACTCTTGACTTTCAATGGGATCATCATAAAGGATGGAAAGGATATCTTGATCTTTCTCAGGAAGTGGAATGTCAATGGGATTTGAAAGGACATTATGTTCATGAAATGGAAGGGGATCGTTTGGGATTGGATGGACTGGGATATCTTGATCTTGCTCAGGGAATGAAGTGGCAATAAGACTTTGGATAGGATGGACAAGAATAGGGGAATCATCATGAGTGTCTGGGGAAATGGGATCTTGGTCAACAATTGGATGGGATGATAAGGTTTTGGGATCTTGATCTTGATCTATTTCAAGACACATTTCTTCATGCTCTAAATTATCCTCTTGACATGGGGTTGGACTTTGGATATGCATGGAGGATTCTGACAAGGAATCAATGTTTTGGCATGAAGGAAATGCACTTTGAACATTTTTGATGGATTCTGGCAAGGAATCAATGCTTGAACATGAGGAAGAGGGACTTCGAATGGGGTCCTCTAAAACAGGTAATGGCAATAAAGTGCATGGTTGCATTGGGTCTTGTATTTCTGAAACATGACAAGGATGTGCATCATGAACTGGATTATCGTGGCAATCAATTATGGATAGCCCTTGGATAATTGCATCCTTGGGTGTATTGGTTGATGAGGACAATATAGAAGGTTCTTGTGAAACTTCTAAAGGTGTAGGGATAGATGCCACTGGAGAGTCAATTTGTTTGTGGGGGGATGAGGCATTCCTAGACATAAGTGTATTATCTTGATCTTCCTCAAAGAACTCACTTGGTAATTTCCTTAAGATCATTGCAATAAAGCCACCTTTCTTTCGGGGTTTTGACATAGTTGAATCTGGAATTTGAACTTGTTTGGCAAGGATTTGGTTTGATTTCATGTTTTGATATTGGACTTGGTTCAATTGTTCTGACATGTTTGAAACTTGGCTTGTTGTGGGCTGCAACCTTTGTTTGTGAATGTTTGGTTGTGGTTGTTGACATTGATATTCCACCATTGGTTGAACCATTTGTGGACATTGTATAGTTGGTTGGACATATTGTTGAAATTGGACCATTGGTTGTATTGGTTGTATATGTTGAACAATTGGTTGAACCATTGGTTGTGTCTATTGGAAATGTTCGAACTGTTGAACAATTGGTTGTATTGGTTGAAAATCTGATTGATAGTAAACACCTTCTTGTTCTTGTTGCGGAGGCACATAATGTTGAAATTGATATTGTCTCCTTTCTTGAAATTGTTTCTATAGTGTCCTAAAATTGTGACACTTGCAATTTCGACCGCATTTGGGTCTTCATGATGGCGATGCAACACGGAACCTGAATGGAGACCCTAAAACTTGTTCATGACATCAAAAACTGCATTTTTCCGCACCCTGGCCTGATCCCTCCTTGCACCCTGCTGTCCCGGGAGGTGGGACCATGGCACCCAGCGCCTTGGTCCTTCTGGACTAGGGCGCCCAGCGCCCTGGTCCCCCAGGACCATGGTGCCCAGCGCCCTGGTCCCTGGCCCTATTTTGGGCCCGGTCTCTTATGGGCATCGGGTCTTTAAGTTTGCAAATTGGAAAATAATGTTTCCTGGTCGGCCTAAGGTCGGGAAAAATCAGTCTATCAGCCCTAATTGACAAGTATATAAACTACATTTCCTCTCCCATTTTGGGAGATAAAAAAAAAAGGGGCAGAAACGATATTCAAGCATTCAAGCATTCAAGCATTCCTTCAAGCAATTGAGCATTCTAAGTCTCCATTCAAGGCTAAGTGTTGCATTCAAGACAAGGATTCAACCATTGAAGAGGAGATCACTTACAACATACAACATACTACATACATTACACCTTCGCATGTAAGAATACAAACATTCTTACAACAAGGTATCAGTACTTGTTTACATTACAAACATTTACATTTACAACATTCTCATTTCTTGGTTAATTCCAAAACTGGGGTTTGACCTAAAGGCAAACCCCTCATCCCTAACCCCCCAATCATCCTCTCTTTTCTGTGTGTAAGTTGCAGGTACACGGCTGTAATTGAAGATCTGGAATCCTTGTGCAGAGACGAACAGATCCCCCTTCGTTTCGCGGATTTTTCGGAGGACCGTGTGCACGCCGGGTGCCATCGTCCCGTCAACTTTTGTTCAAATTTGCAGGACAGCACCGTCTCGACATTTTACTACTAATTCCAGGTCTGCAGCTTCATCCCATATCCCTATCTCTGTTTATAAGTAAATCTTTCTTGCTTCTACATGTATTCCTCGTTCAATCCTTCTATCTACATTCTTTACAAAAGAGGGTATCCTTGATGTCTTAACCCTTGAAACTCATATAGAATCCAATCTTGCATTGCGTGGGATTGGATCTTGTGGGTTTCAACCCCTCTTTTGAATGTAAAGTCTCTCCTAAGTGAAAACCATCAACCCTAGTGACTCTCCCTTCTCTCTCCTTGGAGTTGGGGAGGGGAGGACAACTAGGGTTCGATTTTTCCGCTTTACAGTTTCATCATCTCTATTTGGGAGAGGAGAGCTGGTATGTCTGACCATTCAAGAAGAAATCTTACATCAATTGGCTCAATCTTTGGATTTTGACCTGGAAATTTTTGAAACATTTTGGACATTTGTGATCTATTCTTCTCAATGTTTTTCACTCTTTGTTCCAAAATCTCATTTTCTTGAGCTAGCTTCTCCTCTAGTTTTTGTATTTGGAGACTTGTTTCATCATAAAAAGTTTGATCGATATTGCCTTGTTGTTGGGTTGGATATAATTGTGATTGCCTTGGATTAAAATTCGATTGCATTGTCAGTTGATACGTCAAACTTTGTTGCATCATTGGTGCTTGGAACCTTGTTTTAATAGACATGTCACTATGCAATGTTTTTGGGATTTTTCAAGGACAATATATGATATGAAACTAAATGCAAACTAAATGAATGAGAATGCAACCTGTGGCAAGAATGCAACCTATGTTTTTGGTTGTTTTTCAAAATTTTGACAAACTTTTTGGAATGCAAATCTAAAAGAGACCCTTAGGAAATTGAAATGATGTCTAGACCTCAAAGGACAAAAGGACCAAGTGACAAAAGGACAAAATGACAATGTCTCCCCTATATGCTTGGATACTAAGCTAGGTTTGACCAAATGACAATAATGATAAAAGAGAAAAGGTTTGATAAGGTCTAGACCTCCTAACAATGACTTAGGGTTTATCAAAGATTTGGATTACTCAAGTATGACAAAACCTAGTTTTAACACTATATGCAAAGGGACAATTACTATGCAAATAACCCTAATATGATATGATAATAACCTAAACTTAATGAAGAGACCTAGGGTATGCAAATATGAATGTATGACAATGGTATGACTTTAATGCAAGAGGACACATGCAAATGGATGACCCTTATTGATATGCAAAGGAGTATGACTTAGGTGAAACCTAACCTTGGTACTTGACAATGACTTTGCAAAATGCAAACCTAAGACGAACCTAAATCTAAGTGACATGAATGTTGAGACAAGATTTTGAAAAATGTTTGACAACCATGTTTGAAGGTGTTTTGAACTTTGTTGGATGAAATGTTCTTATGTTTAACCTTGTTTTGAATCAATTTGTCTTGCTTTTGAAATGAGATACAATTCAACTTTTGACAAACAAAGAAGACAAGATATTTCAACTTAGACTCAAGACAATCATGCTCATTCACACATTTCTTATGGTAGGCAAGGACATTAGGTACTTGAGAGGTAGACTCGTTATGGGATTCAAGGAGAATACATAGATGCTTGACCCCACAGGCTCCCCTCCACGACACTCACTTCTCAGGGCAGCCAAGCATCAGTCCCCATGGAAATCTCCCCATGGTGAGCTTAGTATCTCTTCCAAGTATCTGAACTTGTCCTTCTCAAGTAACTAGAAGGATTTTTGGCTTCTAAATACAAGGTGTTTAGTCAAGATTTCTGTTAAGCGTTACTCCTTGGTGTCACCCAAGCGTGATTGAGACATAAGCCCACCAAGATACCAAACAAATGTAGTCGCACAAGCATGATTTAGACCGTGAGGCCCTACTTAGATGTTGATATGAGAAAGAGTTCAAGGGTCATCACTTCCCAAGTAACTACAATTCCCACGTAACCCTTCCTTCAAAGCTTTCACCCATCAGGTATTTATTTATAGTGAGTTAGAATGCCAAGGTATTCTAGCTGTACTCACTTTGGGTCGTTCCCTTCTCACGATTATCACTTGCTTGCAAAAGAAAGCAAATGGTCGGGAAGGGAGGCCCTCTAAAGGCAACAAACAATCCAAGACATGAGAATGGTGTCGAAGATCTGGATTTCTGATCACCCTAAGAAGGATGAGAGCATACTCTCCTACTCCAATGTCAAACTCAACAAACAAAGTAAACACATGTTCATTCCATCCTACTTAGCAATAATACTAGGTGCCTAATTATGAATCACAAACACAAAAGTTCGGTTGAAATACAAGGCAAACTACAAAACCCAAGTCAGAAGTTTGATGTGTTTAGTCTTTGACTATCGATCCTGCACAAAACATGTTAGTAGTTTCATTTGTTGTCTTTGTCATGCGTATGCCAAGGTGCTGCACAGAGAATTAGTACCAAAAAACCAAAAAGCAGAAATAGAATGCAAAACAAAACAATTATCAAGTAAAAACACTACTTTTTTACCTCTGTTTCTGGACTTTACACAGGCACAGAAGTCTTGACATAGGCGTAGAAGTCATGACACAGGTGCAGATTGTCTTTGACACAGGCGCAGAATGCTTGACACAGGCACAGAAGTTCCCAGAAAGTCTTGCACTACCCTATTTCTTGGGTTTTTGACCTGCAAATCAACTCAAAAGCACTCAAAAACACAGTTAAAGGGTTAGATGGTTAGTGTTCATGTCGAGTTCACCAATTAATGTAGCTAGGAATTCAGAAATCATCAAAGCAAATATCAATAATAGCTCAATCACAAAAGCAGATTGCAATGATCAATCCTAACACACTCAATAAAGACATGAAAATAAAACATTCAAAACTAAAAACTATGCAAACCAGATGTAGATCTAAATGCTTCCTTCATACAACTCCATTGTCCTTCTTTCTTCTCCAAATAGCTTTGTTGTAGATCTCACCTACTACTGCATGATCATGATATGAAAGCAAGTAGACAAGATGATTGCTCAAGAGTACTCGAAGCGTGATTGATGCGACAAAGTAATTCAAAACAAGCGATTATTAGATAATGTGATTAGGGGATTTGATTGAAGAAATTCATCCAATTTATAGATAAATTGGAGAAATGATCAAATTAGCATGACAGTAATTCGAATAGAAATTCAAATCAAGAATAGCAATGCTATGCAAGGATTTAATACAATTTATGACAATTTATGACAAATTGCTATGCAAGGATTTATGACATGAATTTGAAATAGAAATAGACATTTAGGAATTTAGGAGAAATTAGAAAATTAGGTTAGAAATGATGACTTGGAAATTAGGAAATTGATGCAAATTAGGTAAATTAATTAATAATTTCTCATTCATTAATTAATTTACAAAAATAGGAGGAATTAATTAGCCAATTAAATAAACATTTAATTGTGACAAGAAGACCTAGGATAAACAAATAAATTATTTAACCTAGAGGGAAAATGCCAAACAAGATTAAATGAATAAATCATAAAACCTTGGAAGATGAATTAGAAATGCAAAGACGACAATTAGGTCTTGACAAAGGATAATTGATATCGATTCGATCATGATTTTGGATTGATAAATGATTTGATTGATAAATGTGCCAATTGACGAGGAAAAATGACTAATTGATTCAAATTGACATGATTGAAAAGGATGACGATCGATGTCAAATCGATCGTAAAACGACGAGATTGACAAGTTGATAAGAGATTGACAAGATCGACCAAAATCATGATTAAAGATTTTTATCGACAAGACCAAATTCGAAAGCGAGACAAATGAAGAATGCAGAAGAAAGACTCGATGCTCGCAAATGATAAAGACCAAGTGCGTAACATAGGAGAAATGTTAATGCGACGCAAAAACCTAAAATGAGGCAATGTGCAAATGTTAAAGTATGATCCCGCAAGCGTTGACCATTTTTAGGTGTCTACACCAACTATACCAGAGCATCCTACAACTATGATTCAACCATCAATCACATCTCAATGGACAATTACATCTCTACCATTATCATCAAGGACAAAAACCCTGAGAAATCTACATGGAGACCCAAGATTGTCCTAAAAGGTGTTGGATCTTCTTCCGAACCTACCTCTGAATGTAATGTTACAACTCGTCGAAGTAAATTCACCTTGCAAGGTGCTCCAACTAAAAACACCACTTCCTCATCAACCAAGCCTAAGTATGACCTTGTAGAATAGTTAGGGAAGACACCCGCGCTCATCTCCATACTTGAACTCTTACGCATATCCCCCACACATAAAGCCATTCTTGACAAAACCTTGAGAGACACTACTGTTCCTACTGATCTGAATGTGGACCAGTTTCAAGCCATGGTGGGATACCTTTCCATTCCACACTCTCTTACATTCACAGAAGCTGATGACGCCTCCATAAGTTAGCCACATAATGCACCACTACACATTGAAGCCTTCATACATAAACATCAAATAAAATGAAACCTGATAGATGGAAGAGCTGGTCTAAACATTTGTACATTGAGCACAATTAAACAATTGGGATATTCTTATAAGGTGGTGAATTCTACAAATCAAATCACCATCAAGGCATATGATGATGAAGAGCGTTCATCCAAGGGCACAGTCACCTTACCTCTCAGAGCTGGGCCAGTTATGAAGGATGTGGTTTGTCAAGTCTTGGATCTAGATCTCACTTATAACATAGTGCTAGGATGTCCTTGGATTCATGAAATGAGGGCAGTCCCATCCACATATCACCAATGCATTAAGTTTCCTCACAATGGAGTGGAGGTAATAGTTAATGGTGATCCTAATCCATTCATATACTCCAATAATCTTAGATCAAAAACTGATACCATCATTCCCAGTAATCGCGAAGCTATTCCTTCTTCGGCATACATTGATCCAGAGTCATTAAAACCTTCGACATCAAAATAGGGTGAGCTTAAAGGCAAATTCCAGGACAAGGGCATGGGGGAATACACTTTAAATCAAACCATGTACTTACAACAAGTCATGAGTTCCCCAAAAGAATATGGAAGACCACATCCTAACAAGCAAGTATCCATCATGGTACTCAAATGGGACCCTACTACCTTTCAAAGATGGGGCGAACTGGAAGAGGAAGACCTATACAAAATGATTTACAAAGAAATTGAAGATGATACACAAGATCACATCAGTCTACCATGTGAGAAATATGGCAAAGGCTTCAAGATTCTACAAAAATTCGGGTATGATGGAAAAAGCCCTCTGGGGTTACGAAAGGAAGGTATCATTGAACCTTTACAACCTGAATTGAATTTCAAAGAGGAATGCTCGAAAGGACTTGGTTTCTTGACTTCCAAGGTCCACACTCAAAGGACAGAAGAAGCCTTACAAATCAAAGTTGCCAAAATTCAACAAAAGGATTGCTATTCCACAGACTCCAACGAATGGGAATGGGGTTCAAACAAGTCTTCCAGTGACTACGAGCTCACTGAGATATTCAGAGAACCAGATGGACCCATAGAAGAAGAGGAATTTTATAAAAGATTAAAAGTTGGTCAAGAAACAACCCATGAGGATTCCACACAGTCCTTGTCTCAAGGTCCTAGGTTGAAATCACATAGGATGAGAACACCTGTCCCAGAATGCGCTACTAGTGATGATAATTTGGATTCGTTCATGATCAAGACTGATGAGGAGAGTGTCATCGATGACCTTGATAATTACCTTGATATACCCAAATATAACTACATCTTCACTCTTAGCCCCGCTAACTTCGAAGACATTAACAACCTTCCCTTGTTCACCACCAACTCATTGACTAGGATCATGAAGGACCGACACAATTCACCACATTCCAAAATGATGAAGCTTTTATTGACTATCTTAGCATACGAGATGATCTTCCCCCTAGGGACCATAAAGCGGGATACACCATAGAACTCAATAGCATGACATATTTTGGTGAGGGTGTCAGACCTTCCAGTTGCAAAAATGTGAAAATAAGAACAAATCAAGGGTCTTATGGCGAAAACCACACTGTGGCGCTATCTAACCCCAAAAAAGTAAAAAGAAAGGACGTATCTAAGGGTGAAAACCTCTCTAAGGCACCCAAAGATGGAAGGCTCGACATTCTCCCAGCACCATATGAGGAAAAGTCATCCATGTTGGTAGAAGAGACTATCCAAACAAACATTGGTACAGAAGAGGTTCAACACAACATATTCCTGGCTCAATCGTTGACGGAGTCAAAAAGGTCAAAATTCATAAGTTTCTTCAAAGAACGACAAATCAACTTTGCATGGTCATACGCTGATATGCCTGGATTAGATCTGGATTTGGTAATGCATCATTTGATAGTTAAACCGAGGGCAAAACCAGTGAAACAGAAATTAAGAAAGATGCATCCACAAGTGGCATTACTAGTCAAAGCAGAACTTGAGAAATTATTGGATGTCGGATTCATATGCCTAATTTATTATCCTGACTGGATCTCCAACTTGGTGCCTGTCAGTAAACCAGACCACAGCATCAAAATTTCTATAGATTTTAGAGACATCAACAAAGCTTATCCAAAGGATGACTTCCCATTACCAAATATTGACTTGATTGTTGATCTCACAGCAGGTCACGAAATGTTATCATTGATGGATGGATTCTTTGGTTATAATCAAATAAGGATCGTGCCCGAGGATCAACACAAAACATCATTCACCTGTCCTTGGGGAACCTTCTGCTGGAATGTCATGCCCTTCGGGCTAAAAAATGCAGGTGCTACATATCAAAGAGCCATGACTACTATCTTTCATGATCTCGTGCACGTAACCGTGGAAGATTATGTCGACGACCTCTTGGGGAAATCAATAGACAAAAATACACATTTGGACATACTTTCAGTCATCTTTGATTGGTTGGAAAAATACAAAGTAAGATTAAACCCCAAGAAATGTGTCTTTGGAGTAACCTCCGGGAAGTTCCTAGGATTCATTATATCCAAAAGAGGAATCAAAGCTGATCTAGCAAAAGTCAAAGCCATCTTTGAGATGCAACCACTAAGAAATATAAGTCAACTTCAGTCTTTACAAGGCAGACTCCAGTCCATATGAAGATTCATAGAACAACTTGCAGATAAGTGTAATCCTTTTCAGCACTTGCTACATAAAAATATCAAATTCAAATAGGATGATAATTGTCAACAGGCTTTCCAGACGCTCAAAGATTATCTTCTAAATCCGCCAGTTTTGATGCCACCAGTTCCAGATCAGCCTCTGTTACTATACATATCAGCTACTCCAACAGCACTGGGGGCACTCTTAGCACAACAAATTGTTGAGGGCAAGGAAAAAGAAGTATACTATATCAATCGCACATTGGTGGGATATGAGCTAAACTACACACCAATTGAGCATGCATGTCTCGCCGTTGTCTTTGCTTCCCAAAAATTATGACATTACATGCTCACTCATAAGACTAAGTTGGTTGCAACAATCGATCCGTTGAAATACCTTCTCAATAAAGCAACACTTACTGGGCGACTAGCCAAATGGGTAATGATCCTGAGTGAATTCGACATCGAGTATGTGGACAGAAAAGAAATAAAAGGACAAGCCATCACAGATCAATTAGCAGATGCTCCCATGATAGATGATTTTCCTCTAAGTTCAGAATTTTCAGATGAATCCATTTTAACAATGTCACATGCAAAGCCATGGCAACTGTACTTCGACGGCTCATACACACAACATGGGGTAGGAGCTGGCATCCTCTTTATAACTCCTCAAGGGGATTCTATACCAAAATCATACCGCTTATCATTTCCTTGCACTAACAATATAGCGGAATATGAGGCATTAACAACTGGATTACGGATTGCAGTTCAGTGGAAGATCCAGGAACTTCATGTTTTTGGGGACTCTCAACTTGTAATCCGTCAAGCAACTGATGATTACCAAACAAAAGATGAAAAATTAATGTCTTACAAACAAATGGTGGATGACCTAAAACAACACTTCACCAAGATAGATTTTGAGCAGATACCAAGAGAGCAGAATCACGCCGCAGATGCCATGGCTACACTTGCTTCACTGATCGAGCTACCTCCAAATGAGACCCACTATGAGTTCTTGGTGGATAACCTTTTGGTTCCTTCATATGAGATCATTCCTACTGAGATGATATGTGTTGTCGGTCCCGAGTCCCAGTTATATGGTTCCATCTTCACATACCTTCGTGGCAATACCCTACCTCCAGATCTATCAAATAACCAATGTCGCACTTTCATTCGCCAATCTTATTGATATGTCATTTTAGCTGATATCCTATACCAGTGAAGTCTAGATGACACTCTTCTTAGATGTTTAGAAAGCAACGAAGCTTAGATTACGTTATGTGAAGTGCATGAAGGGATATGTGGTCCACATGCTAGTGGTCCTACCTTGGCCAAGAAACTGGATATTACTGGCCCAATATGGAAAAAGACTCATATTAGTTTGTCAAGAAGTGTAAGCAATGTCAAATTCATGGAGACCTCATACATGCACCAGCACAAGAATGACAACCAATTGCATCTCCTTGGCCCTTTTGTTAGTGGGGACTCGATCTCATAGGCAAGATTCACCCTCCTTCTTCCAATGGTCATAAATTCATTATCACTGCCACAGAGTATTTCACAAAATGGATTGAAGTTGTACCTCTCACACAAGTCACCAGAAAATAGATTGCTATATTCATCCTCAACTATATCATTTGCCAATACGGTATTCCTGTTTCCATTATCACTGATAACGGGCGTCCCTTCAAAAATCAGGATGTTTGTGAACTCTGTGACCACTTCCATATTTCCCATTGTTTCTCCACACCATATTACCCCCAAGGTAATGGCCAAGTTGAGGCATCTAATAAAACAATCCTTAAAATCCTAAAGAAGACAGTCGACGAGGCTGGCCATAATTGGCATATCCAACTTAATCCTGCACTTTGGGCTTACCGCACAAGTGTTCGCACACCTACAGGAGCTACACCCTATTCACTTGTCTACGACACTGAAGCCATCTTGCCTATTGAGGTTGAGCTACCCTCTTTACAGGTCTCTTTGCAAAACATCATTAGTGATGAAGACTATAGGGTCTTTCACTTACAAGAGCTTGAACTACTGGATGAATGACGACAAACTATTTTTAATCATCTCAAGGCTTATCAACAACGAATGAGTCGCAGCTACAATCACAAAGTCAAGTCTTGCACATTTGAGGTAGGTGATTTGGTTCTCAGAGAAAACCCCCAAAATCAGCAAGACAGAGAGAAGAAGGGCAAGTTCAAACCAAATTGGCTTGGTCCTTACATCATTACAACAGCATATGGATCTGAGGCATATCAGCTCTCAACTATAGAAGGTGAACCTTTGGAGGATCCTATCAATAGCATGCACCTTCACAAGTTCTACACATAGCTCTTCAGAGTATCCTAATTCAAAAATACAAATATATATATATATATATATAAAACAAAAAAATCGTTACTTGGTGAAAACCTGGCAAACAGGCACCTTGTGACACAAAAAACATTGAAAAATTGAAAAAACTAAAGAGAAATAATTTTGTCCAATGGTGAAAACCACTTCGGTGGTGCCCTTGGCAAGTACCATGGTGAAAACTGGGTCACCAGTGCCATGTGTAGAGACATTGCTCCTCCCTCCTTCAGGATTCACTTTCATCCTTTCACTTTGCACACACTCACAACCTATTCATCCATGATAAACTTACTCATTCCCATCATGGCTTGTTATTGATCTACCCAAGATTGGTTAGCCATTCATAATAAACCTTCCTTTTCACTCCCTTTCTATCCATAATAAATCAGATCCTATCTGTGGCTAAGGCAAATCCTACGTCTAGTGATGGGTGTGGAACTGAGAACATCACTTGTTTTGAGGAGTATAGTTTCTTCCAGCTTCCTTCAGTCTATCCACGCACAATCCGCAATAAAGTAGCATCTGAATTGCCAATCCGCAATAAAGTATCAGTTTCATGGATTTAGTCAGTTTCAGATGAGACAGCAGCAACAATGGGCTTCAACAAAATCAAATCTTTCAACAGACTCAGACAACATATGGTTCAGTGCTATCTATCCTTTTTGTGAAAGTAAACATTGTGACCACAATCAAATAAGACTTATACAAGTGACAAGAGACACTAAACTTGAGGACTACAGTGAATGTTGGTGTCGAGTCTTGGTTTTCTGTAGATTTTATCTTTTGGTGACATGTCTTTTAGCTTTTCCAGGATGTCTCTGACTAGAGATTCTATCTCCAGGATGTCTTTGACTAGAAAGGCGAGGATGGGGTATCATCACCTATTTGTATTTGTTGTCTATGGATTGTCTCTTAGTTATGCTATGACTTGTCCAGGGATATGAGGACACTGTGAGTCTAGTATGAACTGGGGCATTCCTTGTTTGTGACTGTCTTATCTCCATGCAAACAGGTACAATGGCTTTCTGGGTCAAACATATGCCTCGATTGTCATAACCTACTTGCCATAATAAAGCTCAATGATGATAATGCACAAGAAGCTCTTTCACTTTCATATCTTCTATCTTTCATCCCCCTTTCTTGATTGACCTCCATCATCCTTCTCAAGTCCGCGTAGCCTGCTATCACATGACTGAGTATGATGACACACCAAAAACATTTGCATTTCATGTAGTTACACCTGCATTACCACATATAAGCATTTCATACATACATATAGATATCACAATTGCATCACATCCTGCACACAACACTTGTTAGCACAATTTATATTTGCATTATCATATTCATCTATATTACATACATTCACATTTGCATCATGCATACACATATAAAACATAAAAGAAAAAAAATATTGCATTGCATCATGTACATATTTGCATCCATATCATAAGCATCACATAAGAACATCTCATCACATAGGTACACATGCATATAGCTGCCGCAAAGATGAATCATCTCATTTATATATATATAAAGTGTCATAATACAATGATGTCAAAAATCATATGGCTACAATCACCCGAAGGTGTCTACATCATCATACAAAAATGGTACAATACTGATACATAGGGAGCCCTCTATGGCTATGATGAACTCCCTCCCTTGGAGTCACTTGGCCTCGATGGAATCTGAGCCCCCGAAGGACCCGTCCCAAGATCATCCCTCCTGTCCCCTCTATCTGGTGGTGGTGGAGGACCCATAACCCCACCACTAGATGTTTGTCTCCCCCGGCTCCCCCCCATAGCTGTCACTATCCGCGATGGTCTATGGAAGCTCCTTGCCTGCTGATTAGCTAGCACTGCACCATAATAGAGATCCCACCAATACCCGATCTCCTCCCCTGCCCACAGGACGTAGGCATATCCGGCCCCTGTGTCTTCTGCTGCTTGCCTCCCAGCCCTCAGTGCTGTCTTAGCCTTTATGTAGTGCTGAATGGCCTGATCCCGCTCCTACTCAGTATCTCTAAGCCGTTTCCTGAGCCTATCCCTCTCTCTCTCCAACTCCTGGATCTCATCTGCCTGCCCCTAGCAGATCTCCCTCAGCTCCATCAGCTCATCCTCCTCTACCTCAATGCCCTGTGGCTCCCCTTGTACGGGTGCCTGCCCCTGTGCCTGTACCTGTACTGGTGTCTGTCCCTGTATCTGTCCCTGTACCTATCCCTATACTTGCACCTGTCTGGGACCTTGTGCTACTAGCACCTGTAGTGATAATCCACCGTGACCCCTCACCACCCGAGTCTTCCTGTCCTCTCCACCCTCCCTCCATGATGCCACCCTCGTCTCTCCAACTGCCCCCCTCCTCCTCCGTCGGCCTCTACCACCATCATCTCCATCATCATCCCCATCCCCGCCTCCATCTCCATCTAGTAGCTCTCTGGGATCCGTCAGGCGTGGGAATGGATGCTCAGCCCAGTATGATGTGTACTCGGTATCCATGTCAGCATCCTCAATCTCTGGCCACATGTCCCAAGGTAGGGGAATCATCTCTACTAGCTGTGTCACAGCCTGATCATATGATAGCAAAGGCCAAAACTATGTCTGATCCCTGATAGTCCGTGCATACATGCTTGAACCCCGTGGCATCCGCTGGATCCTGTCGAACTGCTTGCCCACCCTGTCTACTAGCTACCTCTCCAATACATATGGCATCCGCCCAATCAGGTACCTACTTTAGAAGGTGTAGGGAAGCTCTACTGCATCATCCTCCCACTGCTTGCATCCCAGGTATGGCCTCCATATGACCATGTCAATGTTATCAATCACCCGCCGCCTCTGCTCTAACCTGCCAATCCATGGCTGTGAAGTGATCATATCATATAAGTGTACAAAACTGCGTCCGTGACCTCTGCCCCTGAAATGTATGGTCTTGTCACTGGCAGATGCTCATAGGCCCTGTAACAATGTCACCCCGTAGCCCAATCCCACTGACCCATGGTACACGAACTGATGCAGCTCATAATAGAGGTGTGCTAGCACACACGGTCCCCAAACATATCTGGTGTGTTGTGTCACCAGTGTCTCTAGTGCACCTCCCCAGCCCATAGCCAACCCCCATGTCACTCTATCAAGACACAGAAACCCACTAATCGCTCCTCCTATCACTGCTGGCAGCGCCAATCCTATAGCAGTTATGGTGTCCCAAGCCACATGTCCTGCCCTCATCTCTAGTCCTAGGTCCTAGAGCACTCATCTCAGGGCCTCCCTGTCTCCATCTCAATCAAATGGAATCAGCTCCCCATCGATCGGTATCCGCAGGATCCTGTATACATCCTCTAGGGTGACTATCATCTCACCCATCGGCAAATGAAATGTACATGTCTCAGAGTGCCATCTCTCTGCTAGTGCAGTCAGCAAACCCATGTTCGCCCGAAACTCAGGCACATACAAAATATGTCTCAATCCCATAGCCTCAATCGCAGCTCACTCCTCAAATGTCAGCTGAGGTCGCAACCTCTGAGTCGATGGGAATCTCTCCTATGACTCCAACATAGGCAAATACTCCTGCAGTCAAGCAAATCAATCATGTCTGTCATCGTGGCATTCACTGTTCATCACAAAATGCTACTTTTTATCTAAGTGCATATTGTTATCTATCCTAGTGACACTCACTATTCATCAAAAAGTGTTGCTATTTATCCTAGTGGTACTCCTTGTTCATCACAAAGTACTACGTGTGTGGCACTCCCTATTCATCACAAAGTGTTGCTCACATTTGCACTCCCTATTCATCACAAAGTGCTACTCACATTTGCACTCACTATTCATCACAAAGTGTTGCTCATATTTTAGTACTCCCTGTTTGTCACAAAGTACTATATCTTGGTACTCACTGTTCATCACAAAGTGCCTTGATCTATCCTAGTCTTCCCTAGAGGACCTACTTGAGTGTATCCTCTCAGCAACTTATCCAATTGATAGCGTATGTTCATCACAGAACTGCCGATTTGACCTAGAAGACACAAATTCACAATTTTTTGACACAAACGCGCTTTCTTGACATAAACGTGCTTGAAGACTGCATAGATGCACCTATTTTACACAGACGTGCCTGAAAGACACAGACGTTCCTATGCTCTACACAGACGCGCCTGGGCGACACGGACGTTCCTTCTTGGCATAAACGTGCCTACACATCACAGATGCGGCCGCATTTGGCATAGACGCATTTTCCATCATAAACGCGCCTGGCACAAACACAGACGCGCCTCGCAAGCATAGACACGCCTGGCACCAACGCAGACATGCCTGGAAGTTTTTTGACATTTTTGGACCCTAACCTAAAGTGCATTTATTTCCCTATCTACCATGCATTAATGACAACAATAAATGCATCAAGGTACAGGGATTTTTTGTGGTACTTACCGACTCTCCTGCCTCTGCTGGCCTCTGGAATCGATGAACGTGGTCAAATCTGTGAACAAAAGCCATCGTTGCTGACTGCTGCTGCTCTATTTTCACTTTGCACTCTGCTCTCATGGATGTGTAGATGACAATGAGGATGTATTTCCCCCGTGGTCTATCTTATAGACTACCCTAGTCCTAGCCCTCGTTTCCCGAGTCAGTCTTCATTATCCCATGACTCTGTCACTTTATCTGGTCAGTCCATTCTATCCCATCTTTCTTATCGAGAGATTGTCTGCAATTTTTCCATACATTTTCATCCAATCTCTCGAGGGGGCATATCATTCCCATCTTGGGGCAACTTTGTATTATATCATATTATCTTCTTTGAAACAATGCAACAAGCTACATTGTCTCAAAGAGGGGCAAAATGTAGACACCTAAAATTGTCATGTCTAATTAAATAAATATCTTTATTTATTTAATTACTTTAGCCTAATTCATCTATTAATTAAATAAATCCTTATTTATTTAATTAATTCATTTATCCTCTTCTAGCCTTATTTCTCATTTAAATAAATACATTTATTTATTTAAATTATCCTTTTCCTAAATTAAATAAGTATCTTATTTATTTAATTATCCCACTTCTTCTATTAATTAAATAAATCCTTATTTATTTAATTAATTCATTAACCTTTTTCTACCCATGACACATGTCATTCATCTCTTAATTCATACACTACCTACCCCTTTCATTATTTTATTATTTCTTTTACCTACCCTCTAATCATAGCCGACCTCCTTTTACACCTCTCAATCTTATCCCTCCATTTCATATTGTGTCTTCTATTTAAGGAGATACTTCCTTCATTATCAAACCCTGGCTAATGAATTTTATGCACTTGACTACACTACGATCCTACTTGCAACCACATTCTGTTCTTTGTTGAGCTCTTGTGCACATAAAATCTGAGAGCAAATACATCAAACAAGATCAATGGAGATAGGAAGAATGGAGATCCAAACCCTATTGGACATGTGATGGTATAATCTTTGTGATTTCATTTGATTTGTATTGTCTTAGGTAATCTTCATATGTTATGGTGGATCTTTGTTGTTGTTAGGCTAGGGTTTTGTGGTTGAATTCATTTAGCCTCTCAATATCGTTATTATTGTTATCCATTTTCACCATATACAATAACCTTCTGGGAATCGGTTGCAAAATAGCCTAGGACCAATAACAATGCTCCTACACTAGTTGATGATGATGTTGATGAAGATGAGGATGAAGAAGAAGAGAAAGAAGAAACAACCAAGATCATTCCTAGGTATGTAAAGATGAATCATGATCCAAAGCAGATCATAGGAGATAAGGATGTAGGAATTCTTACAAGAAGAAAGGTCAGAGAAAATTTTTGCATGGTCTCTGAATTTGAGCCTAAAACATTTAAAGAGGCACATAAAGATGAAGACTGGATCAAGGCAATGGAAGGGGAACTTGACTACATAGAAAAGAATGGTACATGGTTTCTGGTACCTAGACTTGAGCATAAAAATGTCATAGGCACCAAATGGGTTTTCAAAAATAAGCTGAATGAAGATGGCACAGTGGTAAGAAACAAAGCTAGACTGGTGTGAAAAGGATATGCTCAAGAAGAAGGAGAAGACTATGGAGAAACCTTTGCTCCAGTAGCCAGAATGGAAGGAGTTCGTATGCTTCTTGCATATGCAGCCTTCAAGGGATTCAAAGTATATCAAATGGATGTAAAATCTACATTCCTGAATAGAATACTAGAAGAGGAGGTGTATATAGAACAACTAGATGGGCTTGCCCTATCAAAAGATAGTGACATGGTGTGTAGGCTACATAAAGCCTTGTATGGACTAAAGTAGGCACCTAGAGCATGGTATGAACGCTTGTAGTCCCATCTTGCGAAGATTGGATTTGAAAGAACAAGTGAAGATAGCAATATCTACTTGAAATCAGAAGGAGATCAGAATCTAATCTATGAAGTATTTTTTGATGACATAATTTTTGGTGGAGATGACAAGATGAGTCATGACTTTGCTGATGAGATGAAGAAGGAATTTGAGATGTCACTTATAGGGGAGATTAAGTTCTTCATTGGAATACAGATTCAACAAATGAAAGATGGAATCTTTATCACTCAGTCCAAGTATGTCAAAGAGGTATTGAAGACCTTTGGCATGGGAGACAACAAGCCCGTTGGTACACCGATGGTGACCAATTGTAAACTATCAAAGGAGGATGACTCAGCATTGGTAAATGAGAACGAATATCGGTCAATGATTGGTAAGTTGCAATATGTAGTACATAGAAGACCGGACATTGCACATGTTGTTGCCATTACTGCACGGTTCTAGAAAATCCCAAGACAATCCCACTTGGTAGCAGTCAAGAGGATTCTGAGATATCTGAAGGGAACTATTGACTATGGATTATGGTATCCATACAGTAATGATTTCAAACTGAAAGTGTTTACAGATGCTAATTGGGCTGGTAATGTGGACGACTGGAAGAGCACAACTGGTGGTGCATTCTTTCTTGGTGGTAGACTAGTCTCATGGATGAGTAAGAAGCGGAGTTGTATCTCTCAGTCTACATCAGAAGCGGAGTATGTTGCAGCATATGTGAACTGCACCCACACAATTTGGATGAAGTATGTATTAAATGGCTTCAAAGTTCCTGTATCTGAACCAGTAAGTATATTTTGTGACAACACAAGTGCAATTAACATCTCCAAGAATCCGGTTTTGCATACTAGAACCAAGCACTTCGAGCTAAAGTATCATTTCTTGAGGGAGAAGGTTCAAAACAAAGAGGTTGTATTGGAACATGTTTCCAGTAAGGAGCAGTTAGCAGACATATTCACCAAGCCTCTACCAAAGGCTACCTTTACCTATTTGAGAGGTGAATTAGGGGTGCTTCCCCTTCAAGAGGTGAACTAAAGGTGTGTTCTCCACATCAGTCAGGTCTTACATTGATATATATTTTTTAGGATTGGTGTGTTGAAGGATGCTACTCCTTAGGGGGAGAAACATAGTGGAGCATAGATGTGTATGCCTCCACTTTGGCATTTTTTTCAAAGGGGGAGAAGATGTGAAGTGGAAAAGATATCTACCATATTGGGGAGAAGATGTGAAGTAGAAGCAAAAAGATATCTTTGTATATTGCCATCAATGCCAAAGGGGGAGATTGTTGGCATATGTGTAGAGCATGATGACATGATGATTTTGTATGTTGTCATTGATATCAATATGCTAAAGTATGAACTGGTATGTTGTAGTAAGCAAACTGGAAAGAGAACCGGTATGATGATGTAAACCAGTATTTGTGAAAAAGTGAAGCGGTATGTTTGTTCAAGGTGAACCGGTATGTTGGAATGAGAACCAGTATATAGAAGTTTTGTATCAGGTTTCATTTGGCATGACTACCAGTTGGTAGTCTCAACTTCAGGGTTTCCGATTGATGCATTCCAAGATTGTGTGATTCAACTAATGACATCTTGTGATGAGGTAGCATTGTAATGAAGACTAGATAAGTGTTGCCACATCAGCCTTGTGCGCATGAAGGATTTCCTTGAGGATCTTACATGGAGATTGATTCTATCTACCTCAGGAATGTGTGAAGTCTCTGTAAACGATGGAGAGTGTGTGATGAGTTATCAGCTTCCTGAAGCGACAAATAATGAACATTGGAGAATGTCTTGAGATCTGTTCAAAACTATTGTATTCGATGCAATATGATTAACGGCCAGGATTGAACCAACTAGATTGTAAAACCTAAATTTTTAGGGTTTAGGGTTTATGCTACCGACCTATCTGTTTCCTATAAGGTCGATGATGTTTTTCATTTTGAAGTTGTTGGCAAATGTTATGTGTGTATCCAAGTGAAGAGATACTTGATTCTTTCCAGACCGGAGAAGTGTGTTGATACCTGCAGAGTGTGATTGTAGAAGAGGAGGAGTTAAAGTGGATCTACCTTGGCATTAAGTGTTGTTATCAGATCAGTGCACTACCTATTGACTTCTAACCATTTCAGCACTTGGAAAATCCCTTATCCAGGCAGCTTTAACAAGATTTTTTATAAATCCTTTAACAGGGTAACTCAACTAAATGAGTTCCTCAAATCCTCTTGCGAGGTAACCTTTAACTGGGTATTTAGCCATCCCTTAACTGGGTGATCCCTAGTAGGATCAGGTTTCTAGTAGAACCTATTGTAAAAGTCTCTAATCAAACTAGGCTCCTAACAGAGCAGACTTCAAAAGAGTTCAAGAACAACTTGTGGGTATTCATCCCCACCATGGTTTTTTCCAGTTGGGTTTCCACATGAAAAATCAGTGTGTCATGTTTGATGTCTTTCATGTGATGGTTTAGTGTTTTATATCAAAGTGGTAAAACATGTTGAAATAGCAGTCATTATATTTCTGATGATAGATTACTTTTTTTTGCACAAGGGTGAAGTGGAAATGAGGTATTAGATTGCATGGAAAGCTAAGGGTTACCGGTTTATGTCTTTCACATTCTCACTATATTTTACCAGTAGTAATCTAATTTAGACTGGTGTTATTGCTTGCCAGTCAAGTGTTGTGCTTACAGTCAAACCAGTTCAGGGAAAGTGTTTTTTTTTGCCTGTACTGATTCACCCCCCTCTCAGTACCGGTTTGGTACTAACTGTTCATCAATAACTCATCATTTAGGGTTTATGCTATCAACCTAATTGTTGTCTATAAGGTCGATGATGTTTTTTATTGTTTGTGTTTGCAAATGTTGTGTTTGTATCCGAGTGATGAGAAACTTGCCAGACCAGTGAGTTGAAAACTACAGAGTGTGATTGCATAGTAGAGGAGCTGAATAGGATCTGCCTTAGCAAGTAGTGCTATTATCATATCAAAACTTTACATGTTGTCTTCTAACCATTTCAACAGTAGGAAAATCCATTTACCGGTTAGCTTTAATAGGCTTAATGCAAATCCTCTAACCAGGTGACTCAATATCATTGAGTTCTTCAAATCCTCAAGTAAGGTAACCTTTAACAAGGTTTCAACCTATAATAGGGTATATAGCCATCCCTTAATGGGGTGATCTTTAATGGGATCGGTTCCTAACAAAACCTTATTGTAAAGTCTTTAACCGGACTAGGATCCTAATAGAGTGAGCTTCAAAAGAGTTCAAAAACAAGCTTGAGGGTATTCATCCCCACCGTGGTTTTTCCCATTTGGGTTTCCACGTGAAAAATTAGTGTGTCATGAGTTGTGCATTTTTCATGTGATGATTGAGCAGTCTTTGTTTAGGTGAATATGCATGCAAAGCTAATGGTTTTGGTATTATTGATACAACACATGCATGAGTATATTGGTGTAGTTATCAAGTGTTGAATGTTATTTGAAGTATTTGGTTTAGCGGTATGCAGTCTTACTTTGTTTAACTGATATTGCCATGGTTAAGTTCAGCGATGAAGACAACCCATTAGCATTGTTTTAACTTGATAAGTTGTTGAGAAGTTTTTATGTGTATAGATTCACCCCCCCTCTTAGTACCGATTAGGGTATTTATTTTTCATCATTATTCATCAATTGGTATCAGAGAAACTCCAAGTCCTCGGTGATATAAGCTTAACCGCTTGAGGTAAAAGATCCTACTTTAATGATGAAGAGGGAAGGTCCTAAGTTCAATATAGATAACTTCAAAACATGGAAGGACAAAATGCAGATTTATATCAAGAGTTTGGGTGCTCAATACTGGAATTATGTTGAGAATGTCTATGTTATCCCCACTAGCACTCTAACTGATGATTAGGAAAGAGAGATTCAAGAAAATGGGAAAGTCATGGAAGCCCTTATTAGCAGCCTATCCAATATTGAGTTCATTGATGTACAAGATAAGGACACTCCTAAGGATGTATGGGACACATTGGAAACCATTTATGGCGGTGATGAGCATGTCAAGAAAAGTAAGGAAGAGAGCCTTATAGGAAAATTTGAGGACATGAGGATGGTTGAAGGTGAGACCATTCAACAATATGGCACAAGGATCAAGATTATGGTTGGAGATATCAATAGTGCTGGTGGAACAATTGATGATGCCACCGTTGTCAGTAATTTTTTAGATCATTGTTACCGGTCTATGCAATCAGAGTTGTTATTTAGGAGATAAGGTCTATCAACAAAACCAAGGTATCCTTAGACACAATCATTGCAAAGTTGACTGCATTTGAGTTGAATAGCTATAATGGCAGTGTTGAGAAGACTGATTCAGCCTTTAGAGCATCTGTTGCACCAATCAAAAAAGGAAAAGAAGTACCAATTATGAATCCAAGCAATGCAGAGATGTGGATGATGAAGAGATTCTGATGGAGTTTGAAGCTCTTCTTGCCAAGAGACATCCAAAAGGCACTAGAAAATACAGAGGTAAGCTTCCCTTAAAATATTTTTCCTATAATAAGATAGGACATATAGATGTTAATTGTCCTAACAATGACAATAAGGATAAACTAGAGAGGTTTAGAAAGTATAAAGGAGGAGGTAGGAGAAATTGTCTTGTTGTAGTGGATGAAGCTGTTATTGATGAAGAATCTGAGGATGAAGAGAATGAGGACATAGTGTTTGTAGTTGTAAAGGAAGAAGTGTCTGACAAGAAAGCCCTTGTCTCTTGCATTGACAACTCTAATGAGTGGATTATTGATAATGGGTGTTCTCACCACATGACTGATGACCAGAGAAAGTTTCTATCTCTGGAAGAATATGATGGAGTTGTTGTCCGGTTTGGCAATGATGCACCATGCTTGGTGAAAGGTAAAGGATCCTTCTCACTAAATGGAAAGAGTAGTGCAGATGATGTCTACTGGCTAGAAGGTTTTAAGCATAATATTTTGAGTGTTGCTCAGCTAAATGATAAAGGACTCATTCTGGAGTTCAAAGGTGGAGTCTGTAGTATAATTGGAAAGAGTGGTGAACTTATTGCCACTGGTAAGTAGACTAGAGGTAAATTTTTTCAATTGAATGCCAAGATTAGTTAGTGTCTGATGGTGAAGTTTGATGATAGTTGGATATGGCATAGGAGACTTTGTCATATAAAATTTGACAATATTGTAAAAGCCAATAAGATCAAGGCAGTAAGACGATTGTCTTTGCTGAACAAACCGAAGAATTCTTTGTGCAGAGAATGCCAACTTGGGAAGATGTCTTCCTCAACTTTTAAAGGTAAGTATTTTTCAGCAGAGAAAATACTTGATCTTGTGCACACCGATCTGTGTGGTCCAATGAAAACTAGAAGTATTTAGGGAGATAGGTATTTCATGATTCTTACTAATGAATTCTTAAGAATGATGTTGGTCACATTATTGAAAGACAAGTTTGAGGCATTTGGAAAGTTCAAAGCCTTTAGAGAATTGGTAGAGAAGGAAAGTGGTCAAAGGATAAAATGCCTAAGAACCGATCAAGGAGGTGAATTCATTTTTGATGAATTCAACAAGTACTGTGAAGAGAACAGTATCAAGAGGTAGTTGTCTGCCCCAAGGAAACCACAATAGAATGACATAGGAGAAAGGAATAATAGGACTGTAGTTGAAGCGGCCAAAACAATGCTGATCCAAGGAAAGGTTGGTCCCACTTTTTGGAGAGAAGCGATGAGCACTGTAGTCTATACTATGAATTGGGTACTCATCAAGAAAGGTAAAGATAAATTGAGTATTGGACTGGGAAGACTCTCACTGTGATTTATTTTAAAGTATTTGGTAGTAAGTGTTATATCAAGAGAGGTGAGCATATGAGCAAGCTTGATGCTAAATGTGATGAAGGAATATTTCTAGGATATTCCACTAAAAGCAAATCTCTCAAGTGCTACAACAATAGGAATCATAAAATTGTTGAGAGTATCAATGTTAGGGTTGATGAATCCCATGAGAAACTTGAGGAAACTAGCAGCGAGCAAGTGGAAGATGAACCAGGTGTAATATTTTGGGAACCAGTTAAGAAAGAAACAAGCAAAGACATCAGTGTTCCTGTACTGCTAGAAGTTGTAGTAGGTGAAGAAGAAGATGGAGAAGAAGAAGAAGAGGAAAAGCAAGCAAAACCAACTAGAGTCATTCCTAGATATGTGAAACTACATCATGATCCAAAGCAGATCATAGGAGATAAAGAAGTAGGGATAGTCACAAGAAGAAAGGTGAAAGAAAACTCTTGCATGATTTCTGAATTTAGGCCTAAGACCACTAGAGAGGCACTTACAGATGAAGATTGGGTTAAGGAAATGGACGAGGAGATGGACCAAATAGAAAATAATACAACTTGGTCTTTGATACCTAGATCGGAACACAAGAATGTCATAGGTACCAAATGGGTCTTCATAAATAAGCTGAATGAAGAAGGCACAGTTGTAAGGAACAAGACAAGACTTGTATGCAAAGGATATGCTCAGGAAGAGGGAGAAGACTATGGAGAAACATTTGCCCCAATGGTTAGACTGGAAGGTGTTCGAATGCTACTTGAATTTGTAGCATTTAAGGGATTCAAGGTATACCAGATGGATGTGAAGCCTACATTCTTGAATGGAATCCTAGAAGAGGAAGTGTATATTGAGCAACCAGATGGGTTTGCCTTATCAGAAGATAGTAACATGGTGTGTAGATTACACAAGGCCCTGTATGAATTTAAACAAGCACCAAGGGCATGGTATGAATGGTTACACTATCATCTTGTGAAGATAGGATTTTAGAGAATAAGTGAGGACAACAACATCTACCTGAAATATGAAGGTGATCAGATTTTGATCTATGAAGTGTTTGTAGATGACATAATCTTTGGAGGAGATGATGAAATGTCCCATGCATTTGCAGATGAGATGAAGAAATAGTTTGAGATGTCTCTGATTGGAGAGATAAAGTTATTCATTGGTCTAGAGATTCAATAGATGAAAGAAGGTATCTTTATTACCCAGTCCAAGTATGTCAAAGAGGTATTGAAGACCTTTGGCATGGAGGAGAGAAAACTAGTTGGTACACCAATGGTGATTGGCTGCAAATTGACTAAGGAAGATAATTCAGCATTGGTCAATGAGAAGGAGTATGGGTCAATGATCGGTAAGATGCACTATGTGGTACATAGCAGACCGGATATTGCTCATGCAATGGGCATTGTGACCCATTTTCATAAAAGTCCAAGAGAATCTCACTTGGTAGAATCCAAGAGGATTATTAGATACCTAAAAGGGACAGTTGATTATGGATTGTGGTATCCATACAATGGTGTTTTTAATCTCAAGGTATTTACTAATGTAGATTGAGCATGCAATGTGGACGATCGGAAGAGCACAACCGATCGAGCATTCTTTCTTGGTGGAAGACTAGTCTCATGGATTTGTAAGAAGCAGAACTGTATTTCCCAGTCTACAATGGAAGCGGAGTATGTGGCAATATTTTTGAACTGCACTCAAGCAATCTGGATGAAACATGTCTTGGATGGTTTCAAAGTACCTATATCTGAACCGGTGAGTATATTTTGTGACAATACAAGTGCAATAAATATTTCCAAGAATCCGGTATTGCATGCTAGAACTAAGCACATTGAGCTCAAGTATCACTTCTTGAGAGAGAAGGTTCAAAACAAAGAGGTTGTATTAGAACATGTTTCCAGTAAGGAGCAACTAGTAGACATATTCACTAAGCCCTTATCGAAAACTACATTTACCTATTTGAGAGGTGAATTAGGGGTTTTTCCCCTTCATGAAGTAAATTAAAAATATGTGCTCCACATCAGTCAGGTACTATAGTGACAAATCTTACAAGATTGATGTGTTGAAGGATGCTACTCCATAGGGGGAGCAACATAGTGGAGAATCGAAGCTTATGCCTCCACTTCGGCATTGCTGAAAAAGGGGGAGAAGATATCTAAAGTGATGAAGATATATGATATGGGAGAAGATATATGTTATAGTTGCACTAGTCTATGTTGTTTATAGTTGCAATTCTATACTGAGTATTGCCATCAATGCCAAAGGGGGAGATTGTTGGCATATGATGAACTGATATGATGATAATGTATATTATCATTGATGTCAATAAGTGCAGGTGAACTAGAATGAAGATTGAAAGAAGTTGTTATTGATGTTCAAGTAGGAGAACTGGTATGAAGGGATGAAGTTGACCGGTGTCAGGGTTTCACTAAGTGTGACTACCGATCGGTAGTCTCAGCTCTAGAGTTTTTGGTTTGGCAATCTAGCTTGTGCGATGCAACAAGTGACACTCTATGATGAGTTAGCTAAGAGATAAGGATGAGATCGGGATGCCACATCATTTTTGTGCACATGAAGGATTTGTTACATCCCAGAGACAACCGAGAGGGGGGGTGAATCAGTTGTCAAATAAATTCAAACCAAAAACAACTTAACCAAACTTAATGCTTAATACCCGTAAACCAAACCTTATGTCAATAGATAGTTTATCAGTTAATTGCAGTACTGGTAAAGATTAATGCATGAAATAGAAAGACAATAACATCGACAACACATAACACCAATATTTGTACATGGAAACCCTGTAAGGGGAAAAACCACTGTGGGAAACCTTACCCACAATTAGATGGTGCTACTGCAGATAGTATGTGTATACAATAGGGGGTTTGAATATGCAGAAAGGCCAAGCACTTAGAGCTCACTGCTCAAACACAAATGGGAGTCACACTGACTACAATTGGATGGTTAGATCTAATAATGATGTACTACTCAAAATAGCATCTCATATGTTGGATTCAGTACCGGTTTAGTTTTGATATGCCTTCAAAAAACCTTCCTTCAACCTTCAAATGATGTTTGCATGTATTTCTCTTCTTATTCTCGCATATACTGAATTACAACCCTTTTCATATTCGCACACTAATCTCACAAATGAGATCTTACATTTATATCATAACCTAAGACCAATTTTAGTAGGTCGGCTCTAATAAAAACATTTACAAGTAAAACAATAACCGATGCAATATCTGATTCAACATGTCGGCTTAATGCATTTACAACAATAATAAATCATCTCCATAGCGTGTCGTGCCAATCTGGGATAGATAAGCCTGCTGATGCTTATTCTGGACCTATTTGCCGGTAACAACAAATATGCAAACATGAATATACCAAGGAGTAAATCTTCAAGACAAAGTGTCCAAATGATGTATTTGACATAACCAAGTATTTTCCATGTCATCCCAAGTGCTGATGAACAATATATTTTTTTGGTGAACCAGATACCGATGACTGTGCATTAGTCACTTTGCTTGCCGGTGAACATTGCCAATTCTCTAAGTGCCAGAGTTGATAAGTGTTACTAGGTTTTGATATCAATGACAAAACCATATCAACATATCCAAAATACCAACAATCTCCCAAAAGAGATCATAACCAGAAATCAAAATTTAGATACAAAGAGCAATCAATCTCTCCCAAAATAAAAATCACTCTCCCTAGGAGTAACATGTGTTTTTCCATATCAATCTCTCCCCCTTTGACATCAAATGCCAAAGCAATACAAAAACTAGGTTCAAATACAAAATACCAACTTATTCGGTATACCAACTACTCCCCCTGAGAAGTAGCTCTCCTCATCAAAGTCGGAGTAAAAGATTTCTCAGTTAGTTCTGTCAGTTGATGACAAACATCAACTGTCAAAGTTTCTACTGGTGGGGGTATTGCCCCAAGCTAATCTCTAAGATATTCAAAAGTCTCCTTAGGAAAAGGCTTAGTGAAAATATCTGCAATATGCTCTTTAGTATTCATATAAACCAATTTTACTTCTTTTGCTTCAACATTCTCTTTTAGAAAATTTAGTTTGATAGCAACATGTTTGGTTTTAGAGTGTAGTACTTGATTCTTTGATATATTGATTGTTGTTGTGTTATCACAATAAATAGTTATAGGTTCCTTGCATTTTACCTTTATGTCCTTCAACATTTGCTTAAGCCATAATACCTGTGTATAGTTAGTTGCTGCTGCAACATATTCTGATTCTGCTATTGATAAAGATGTGCAACTTTGTTTCTTAATCAACCAAGAAATTAATCTATTTCCAAGAAAAAATGCTCCGTCGGTGGTGCTTTTTCTGTCATCTATATCTCCTCCCTAATTTGCATCTGTGTATGCACATAGTTCAAAGTTTTCATCTCTAGGATACCATAAACCAAGCTTTGTAGTGCCTTGTAAATACCAAAAAATCCTTTTTACTGCTGATTCATGATTTTCTCTAGGATTACTCTAAAATCTTGAAACAATACATACTGCATTCATAATATCAGGTCTTGTTTGTGTCAAATACAGTATCCCTCCTATCATAGATTTGTACCTAGTCGGATTAACAAGTGTAGATTCATCCCTTAGAGATAATTTGTCATTTGTAGTCATAGGTGTACTTATTGGGTTTAGAGTTTTCCATACCAAATTTCTTTTGTAACTCCTTCAAGTACTTAGATTGACTCAAGAATATATCTTTACCAGTCTGTGAAATCTACAACCCTACAAAGAATTTTATCTCTCCTAGACATTTCAAATTCTTGCTGCATTTTAATAGAAAAGTCTTTACATAATCTATCTTCTCCTCCAAAGATTATATCATCAACAAAAACTTCTATAACCAAGATGTCATCATTAGTTACTTTATAGTATAAATTGCTATCAACATTACCTGTAGAAAAACCAATCTTCAAAAGATATTTATCCAATCTAGCATACCAAGCTCTTCGAGCTTGCTTCAACCCATACAAAGCTTTCCTTAACCTACAAACCATATCTTTGTTATCTGTCAAAGAAAATCCATCAGGTTGCTCAATGTAAACTTCTTCTTCAAGATCTCCATTCAGAAATGCACATTTAATATCCATTTGATGTACTTTGTAGTTCTTGTGTGCTACAAAATTCAAGAATAATCTGACTGCCTCAATTCTTGCTACCGGTGAAAGGTTTCATTATAATCAATTCCTTCTTTCTATGAATATCCCTTACACACTAGTATTTCTTTATTTCTGATTACTTTACCATCTTCATTAAGTTGTTTATTGAATACCTATTTTGTTCCAATTACATTTTTGTCTTTAGGTCAGGGAACTAATGTCCATGTGTTATTCTTTTCAATTTGTTCTAATTCTTCTTCCATAGATTTAATCCAGTGTTTATCTTCACATGCCTCATTAATTGATGCTAGTTCAATTTGAGAAATAAGACATACCTCTTCATTTTCTAGTCTTCCTCTTGTCATAACTCCTTGATATTTGTTCCCAATTATATGATCTTTAGAGTGGTTCAGTTTTACATACCGAGGTGTCTTAATTTTCTGTAGTTCTTCGGTTACAGTGGAATTTTCAGATGATACGAGTGTAACTGGATCTTCATTATGTACCGGTGTGTTCAATGTAGGCTCATTTGTTAGTATCTCTATTGCCGGTTCAGAGTCTATGTACCTTGAAGTTCCTCTAAACTATTCATCAATCTTCACATTTGTACTCTCAAAAATTTTCTGCAATCTCTTGTTAAAACATCTATATGCCTTGCGCTTAGATGAATAACCAAGAAATATTTCTTCATCACTTCTAGGATCAAATTTTCCAATATACTCATCTCTTTTAATATACCATTTACTTCCAAATATTCTAAAATATTTAAGAGTAGGAGTAATACCAAACCATAGTTCATGAGGGGTCTTACCAGTTTCACCTTTGATGTGAATTTTGTTGAATGTTTAGACTATTGTGCTTACTGCCTCTTTCCAATATAAATGTGGTAGATTTTCTTCTGATAACATACTCCTAGCTACATCCAAGATAGTTCTATTTTTCCTTTCTATAACTCCATTTAGCTGGGGTGTCCGGGGTGCTCATAATTGTCTTCTGATTCCATTTACTTCACATAATGTATTAAATTCCTTAGATGTGAATTCACCTCCTTGATCTGATTTCAAACATTTGATTTTCTTACCAGTTTCATTCTCTACAACTGCCTTGAATATTTTGAATTTCCCAAGTGCTTCTGATTTTTTGTTTGAGAAAAGTAACCCAACATGTTCTAGAATAGTCATCAATGATTAGCATGAAATATCTATCACCTTGTAAGCTTTTAGTTCTAGCTGGACCACATAAATTGGTATGAATTAAGTCAAGAGCATTATTGGATTTTTCTGGAATACTTTTAAAAGATGCTCTAACCTGTTTTCCAAATTGACATTCCTTACATACTAGACTGTGAGGTTTAAAAATCTTAGGTAAATCTCTAACTGCTTTAGTAGTACTGATTTTCACAATGCAATCAAAATTTATATGACAGAGTCTCATATGCCATAGCCAACTTTAATTAAAATGTGCAATCAAGCATGTCTTTTCATTGTTATTCAAATGAAAGATATTACCTCTAGTTTGATTACCGGTTGCAATTTCCAAACCAGTTATGTTCATAATTTTGCATTTTCCATTCTTGAATTGTAACTAAAATCCTTTTTCAACTAATTGACCAACACTTAAAAGATTATGCTTTAAACCTTCAACATAGTAAACATTTTCGGTATTATGCTTACCATCAAGAGATATAGTACCTTTTCCTTTGATCAAACAAGCTTTATCATCTCCAAATCTTACTAGACCTCCATTATATTCCTGAAAAGTCAAGAATTTACCTTTATCAATAGTCAATATATGTGAACATCCTGAATCAATGATCCATTCATCCTTAACTTCAACTTTAGCTACCAGGGCCTACTCTACCGGTTGAACAGTAGGTGCTGGTTGATCTTCTGTTATAGCAACAAAGACCCATCCATTGTCTATTGGATGCTCATCAGAATCATCAGTGACTCCTTCATCAGTAAGATAACAAGACTTGTCTTTATTCTTCTTAAATCTATATCTCTGATATTCAGGGTTAGGCTTGTATGTTCTTCTAGCTTTTTCTTTCAATCTTGCATGTCTATCAGGGCATCTTGAAGCCATATGACCAATGTTATTATAGTTAAAATATTTAAAGGGTGCTTTACCTTCATACTTACTACCAATTGGACCTTTGGGCATTTTCCTTGCAAAAAGTGCTTCAAGTTCTTCAAGTTCTTCATTTTCTCTCCTGCTTTCTTCAAGTTCTCTTGCATAAAAGGCTTTCCAATCAAACTTATCAAATGATGATGTAGATGATGTTGATGCCTTAAAAGCTAAATTTGTCTTTATAGTAGCAACAGGACCAAATTCCTCAATCTGAAAAGCTGAGAGTTTTCCAATCAATGTGTCCCTAGTTACTGATGTATTAGGCATTGTTCTTAACTCATTTATAGCAATAACTTTCATTTTGTATGCCGTTGGCAATCTTCTTAAAACTTTTGAAACAATTTCATATTCACTTAAGGTTCCTCCACAACATTTAATACCCAAAACAATTTCATTCTCTTTCCATAAAAGCAGAAATCCTTTCATCTTCTTCCATTTTCAGATTTTCATACGTGACCCGGAAGCTTTCAATTTTTGCAATTTTGGCTGTGGAATCTCCTTCATTCAATGTTTCTAGATGGTCCCTAATAGATTTAGCAGTAGATCTATCTGATAATCCCATGATTTGTTGATCTGATAATGCACTCAAAATTGCTTCCCTTGCTTTGCAATCATTCTCTTCATCTTTAGCCAAGTTAGGTGGATTAGGTTGACCTTGAGTAGGAGCAGTATAGCCATTCTTTGTAACTTCCCAGATGTCCTTTCCAATGCAATTCGGATGTGTCTCCATCCTGATCTTCCATATGCCATAGTTGGTTCCATCAAGTTTAGGACTGTCCTTCCTGAAATAATTAGAAGACATTGGATCTCCTCAAGTTGTTAAATTTCTACAAAAAGTGAACTAGGCCCTGATACCAATTGTTAGGTCCTAGAGACAACTGAGAGGGGGGTGTGAATCAATTGTCAAATAAATTCAAACCAAAAACAACTTAACCAAACTTAATGCTTAATACCCGAAACCAAACTTTATGCCGATAGACAATTTATCAGTTAATTGCAGTAACGGTAAAGATTAATACATGAAACAGAAAGACAATAACATCCATAATACATAACACCAATATTTGTACGTGAAAACCCTATAAGGGGAAAAACCACAGTGGGAAACCTTACCCACAATTAGATGGTACTACTGCAGATAGTATGTGTATACAATAGGGTGTCTGCATATGCAGAAAGGCCAAGTGCCTAGAGCTCGCTACTAAAACACAAATGGGAGTCACACTAACTACAATTGGATGGTTAGATCCAATAATGATGTACTACTTAAAATAGCATCTTCATATGCTGGATTCAGTACCGGTTTAGTTCTGATATGCCTTTAAAAAACCTTCCTTCAACCTTCAAATGATGTCTGCATGTATTGCTCTGCTTATTCTCGCATATACTGAATTACAACCCTTTTCACATTCGCACACTGATCTCACAAATGAGATCTTACATTTATATCATAACCTAAGACCAATTTTAGTAGGTCGACTCTAATAAAAACATTTACAAGTAAAACAATAACCGATGCAATATCCAATTCAACATGTCAACTTAATGCATTTACAACAATAATAAATTATCTCCATATTGTGTCGTTTTGATCTCGAATAGATAAGTCTGTTGGTGCTTATTATAGACCTATTTTCTGGTAATAGCAAATATGCAAACACGAATATACCAGTGAGTAAATCTTCAAGACAAAGTGTCCAAACGATGTCCTCGACATAACCAAGTATTTTCTATGTCATCCCAAGTGTCAGTGAACAATATATTATGCCGCTAAACCAGATACTGGTGATTGTGCATTAGTCACTTTGCTTGCCAGTGAACATTGCCAATTCTTTAAGTGTCAAAGTTGATAAGTGTTAATAGGTGTTGACATCAATGACAAAACCATATCAACCTATCCAAAATACCAACAGGATTTCCTTGAGGATCTTGCATGTGAATATCAATTGCATTAAATGTCTACCTTGGGAATGAACATTATTCTTAGCGGTATGTGAAGAGAGCGTGATGGGTTACTGATTTCCATATGTGGTGAAGAATGGACGATGCATAATAACTTGTGATCTATCTAAGATTGTTTTATTCTATGCAAAGTGTTTGAACAGTCAGGATTGGACTGCTTGTAATTGTAAACCTAAAATGTTTAGGGTTTAGGGTTTATGCTACCGACCTAATTGTTGTCTATAAGGTTGATGATGGTTGTTATTGTTTGTGTTGGAAAATGTTGTGTTTGTTTCTAACTGATGAGATACTTGCCAGACCTATGAGTGGAAAACTACAGTGTGTGTTTGGAAAGTAGAGGAGCTGAAAAGGATCTGCCTTAGCACTGTTATCAGATCAGAGCTTTACCTGATGTCTTCTAACCATTTCAACAATAGGAAAATCCCTTTACTTGGTAGCTTTAACAGGATTATTACAAATCCTCTAACTAGGTGACTCAAGATCATTGAGTTCTTCAAATTCTCTAGCGAGGTAACCTTTAATAGGGTATATAGCCTATTAGGTCTCGGAGACAACTGAGAGGGGAAGGGGGGTGAATCAGTTGTCTAATAAATTCAAACCAAAAACAACTTAACCAACTTAATGCTTAATACCGGTAAACCAGTTAAGTATGTCGGTAGATAGTTTTAACAATTAATTGCTATACCGATAAAGATTAATGCATGAAACATAAACACAAAGTCATCCAAAACACATAACACCAATGTTTGTATGTGGAAACCCTGTAAGGGGAAAAACCATGGTTGGAAACCTTACCCACAATTAGATGATACTACTGTAGATAGTAAGTGTACATAAATGGGGTCTGCTCGTGTAGAAAGGCCAACAACCTAGAGCTCACTGCTCAATCACAAAATGGGAGTCACATTGACTACAGTTGGATGGTTAAATCCAATAAGAATGTACTACACAAAATAGCATCTTCATATGTTAGATTCAGTACCAGTGTAATGTTGATATGCTTTCACAAAAACCTAGCTTCACCTTCAAATGATGTTTGCGTGTATTGCACTGCTTAATCTCACATATACTTTCAAACAATTCTTTTTCGCATTCCACACTTGATCTTACAAATAAGATCTTACATTTATACCATAACCTAAGACCAATTTTAGTAGGTCGACTCTACAAGATATTACAATAAAAATATTTTACAAACAATATAATATCCGATGCAATAACATATTGAACATGTTGGCTTAATGCATTTACAACAATAATTAATCATCTCCATAGTGTGCCATGCTGATCTGGAAAAGATAAACCTGTCGGTGTAACCCTAGACCTATTTGTCGATAAAAGAAAATATGCAAATATGAATATACCAATAATTAATTCATTAAGATAAGATGTCCACATGATGACTTCGATATTACCAAGTGTCTTCCATATCATTCCAAGTGTCGGTGATCATTATATCCTATCGGTGAACCATATACCAGTACTGTGCAATAGTTACTTTCTTGCCAGTGAATGTTGTTGGATCTCCAAAGTGCTAGTGTTTTAGTAGGTGTTGACATCAATGACAAAACCATACCAAAATACCAACAATCTCCCCCTTTGGCATTGATGGCAACACAAGATGGAAAAACCATCAAAGTGCCAAAACAGAAATGCCAAATACCAAAAACCAACAATCTCCAAAAAGATCATAAACAAAAATCAAAATACATACAGAGAGTAAAAGTCTCTCCCAAACAACAATCTCTCCCCCTGGGAGCAACATGTGTTATCCAAAGTTTTTTTTAATACCAATCTCTCCTCAAAAGTTAATGTGTTTTTCCATAGATATCTCTCCCCCTTTGACATCAAATGCCAAAGTTACAACAAAACTAAGTTCATATACAAAATACCAATCAATTCAATATACCAACTACTCCCCCTGAGAAGTAGCTTCCTCATCAAAAACCAGAGTAAAAGATTTGTCTGATAATTCTGTCGATTGATGACAATCATCATCTGTCTAAGTCTCTACTAGTGGTGGTATGACTCCAAACTGATCTTTGAGATATTCAAAAGTCTCCTTGGGCAAAGGTTTTGTAAAGATATCTGCAAGCTATTCTTTAATATTCACATAAACCAGTTTTATCTCCTTTTCTTCAACTTTTTCCCTTAGAAAATTTAGTTTGATAGAAACAGGTTTTGTTTTAGAATGTAGTACAAGATTCTTAGATATGTCAATTGCTCAAGTGTTATCACAATATATAGTAATAGGTTCCTTGCATTTTACCTTTATTTCTTTCAACATTTGCTTAAGCCATAGTACCTGTGTACAGTTAGTTGCTGCTGCAACATATTTTGATTCTGCTATTGATAAAGATGTACAACTCTATTTCTTACTCAACCAAGAAACTAGTCTATTTCCAAGAAAGAATGCTCCGCCGATGGTGCTTTTTCTATCATCCACATCTCCTGCCTAATTTGCATCTGTGTATGCACATAATTCAAAGTTTTCATCTCTAGGATACCATAATCCAAGATTTATAGTGCCTTGTAAGTACCAGAAAATCCTTTTTACTGCTGATTCATGATTTTCACTAGGATTACTTTGAAATATTGAAACAATACATATTGCATTCATAATATCAAGTCTGGTTTGTGTCAAGTACAGTAAACCTCCTATCATAGATTTGTATCTAGTTGGATTAACAGGTGTAGATTCATCCCTTTGAGATAATTTGTCATTTGTAGTCATAGGTGTGCTTACCGGTTTAGAGTTCTCCATCCCAAATTTCTTTAGTAACTCTTTCAAATATTTGGATTGACTCAAGAATATACCTTTATCAGTCTGTGAAATCTACAATCCTAAAAAGAATTTTATTTCTCCAATCATAGACATTTCAAATTCTTGATGCATTTTAATAGAAAATTCCTTACATAAACCATCTTCTCCTCCAAAGATTATATCATCAACAAATACTTCTATAATAAAGATGTCATCATTAGTTATTTTGTAATATAAATTGTTGTCTGCATTTCCTTTAGTAAAACCAATCTTTAAAAGATACTTATCCAATCTTGCATACCAAGCTCTTGGAGCTTTTTTAATCCATACAGAGCTTTTCTTAACCTGCAAACCATATCATTGTCATCTGTCAAAGAAAATCCATCAGGTTGTTCAATGTATACTTCCTCTTCAAGATCTCCATTAAAAAATGCACATTTAATATCCATTTGATAAACTTTGTAGTTCTTGTGTGCTGCAAAAGCCAAGAATAATCTGACTACCTCAATTCTAGCTACCGGTGCAAAGGTTTCATTGTAATCAACTCCTTCCTTCTGAGAATATCCCTTACATACTATTCTTTCTTTATTTCTAACAACCTTACCATCTTCATTAAGTTTGTTTCTGAATACCCATTTGGTTCCAATTACATTTTTATCTTTACATCGGGGAACTAATGTCCAAGTGTTATTTTTTTTAATTTGTTCTAATTCTTCTTCCATAGCTTTAATCCAAAATTTATCTTCACATGCCTCATTAATAGATGATGGTTCAATTTGAGAAATAAGACATACCTCTTCATTTGCCAATCTTCCTCTTGTCATAACTCCTTTAAACTTGTTTCCAATTATCTGATCTTCAAAATGATTCAGTCTTACATACCGGGATGTCTTTGTTTGCTATTGTTCTTCAGTTATTGTGGAATCCTCAGATGGTACCGGGGTAAATGGATCTTCATTTTGTACCGGTAAATTTAGTGTAGGTTCATTTGTCACAATTTCTATTTCTCGTTCAGAGTCTATATACCTTGAAGTTCCTCTGGATTGTTCATCAATTTTTACATTTGTACTCTCAACAATTTTCTGCAATCTCTTGTTAAAACATCTATATGCCTTGCTCTTAGATGAATAACCAAGAAATATTCCTTCATCACTTCTAGGATCAAATTTGCCAATATACTAATCTCTTCTGATTTAACATTTACTTCCAAAAATTCTGAAATACTTAAGAGTAGGAGTATTACCAAACCATAGTTCACGAGGAGTCTTACCGGTTTCACCTTTGATGCGAACTTTGTTGAATGTATAGACCATTGTACTGACTACTTCTCTCCAATATACATGTGGTAAATCTTCTTCTGATAACATAATTCTTGTTGCATCCAAGATAGTTTTGTTTTTACTTTCAACAACTCCATTCTATTGTGGTGTCTGAGGTGCTGATAGTTTTCTTCTGATTCCATTCACTTCATAGAATGTATTAAATTCCTTAGATGCGAATTCTCCTCCTTGATTTGATCTTAAGCATTTTATTTTCTTACCGGTTTCATTTTCAACCATTGCTTTGAATAGTTTGAACTTTCCAAGTGCTTCTTATTTTTCTCTGAGAAAAGTAACCCAACACATTCTAGAATAGTCATCAATGATTAACATGAAATATTTATCACCTTGTAAGCTTTTAGTTCTAGCTGGACCACATAAATCAGTGTGAATCAAATCAAGAGCATTATTGGATTTTTCTAGAATACTTTTGAAACTAGCTCTAACTTGTTTTCCAAAATGACATTCCTTACATATTGTATTATGAGGTTTGACAATTTTAGGTAAATCTCTAACTGCCTTAGTAGTATTGATCTTTACCATGCAATCAAAGTTTACATGACAGAGTCTCTTATGCCATAACCAACTTTCATATATATGTGCAATCAAGCATGTCTATTCAAATGAAAGATATTGCCTCTAGTCTGATTATCGGTTGCAATTTCCAAACCAGTTCTATTCATGATTTTGTATTTTCTATTTTTAAATTGTAACTGAAATCCTTTCTCAACTAATTGACCAACACTTAAAAGATTATGCTTTAATCCTTCAACATAGTAAACATTGTCAATGTTATGCTTACCATCAAGAGATATTGTACCCTTACCTTTGATTGAACAAGCTTTGTCATCTCCAAATCTTACTAAACCTCCATTGTATTCTTGAAAGTTCAAGAATTTACCTTTGTCTCCTGTCATATGATGTGAGCATCCTGAGTCAATTATCCATTCATCCTTTACTTCAACTTTCGTTGTTAGGGCTTGTTCTACTGGTTGAGCAGTAGGTGTTAGTTGATATTCTATTATAGCAATAAAAACCCATCCATTGTCTGTTGGATCCTCATCAGAATCATCAGTCATGCCTTCATCAACAATGTAACAAGATTTATCTTTATTCTTCTTAAATATGTATCTTTGATATTCAAGATTAGGCTTGTGTGTTCTTCTAGCTTCTTCTCTTAGTCTAGCATGTCTATCAGGGCATCTTGAAGCCATATGACCAATCTTATTGCAGTTAAAACATTTAAAGGGTGCTTTACCTTCATACTTACTTCCAACTAGACCTTTAGGCATTTTCCTTGAAAATAGTGCTTCAAGTTCTTCAAGTTCTTCATTTTCTTTCCTGCTTTCTTCAAGTTCTCTTGCATAAAAGGCTTTCCAATCAGATTTGTCAAATGGTGGAGCAGATGATGTTGATGCTTTAAAGGCTAAATCTGTCTTTATAGTAGCAACAAGAGCAAATTCTTTGATTTCAAAAGTTGAAAGTTTCCCAATCAATGTATCCCTAGTTACTGATGTATTAGGCATTGTTCTCAACTCATTTAGAGCAGTAACCTTCATTTTATATGCCGGTGGCAATCCTCTTAAAACTTTTTAAACAAGTTCATCCTCACTTAAGGTTCCTCCACAACATTTAATACCCAAATTAATTTCATTTACTCTTTCCATAAAAGCAGAAATCCTTTCATCTTCTTCAATTTTCAGATGTTCATACCTGACCCAGAAGCTTTCAAGTTTTGCAATTTTGACTATGGAATCTCCTTCATTCAGTGTTTCCAAATGATCCCAAATATCTTTCGCAATAGACCTATCTGATAGTCCCATGATTTGTTGATCTGATAATGCGCTCAAAAGTGCTTCTCTTACTTTGCAATCATTTTCCTCATCTTTTGTCAATTTAGTTGGACTGGGCTGACCTGGTACAGCAACAGTATAACCATTCTTTGTAACTTCCTAGATGTTTTTTCCAATGCAATTTAGATGTGTCTCCATTCTGATCTTCCATATGCCATAGTTGGTTCCATCAAGTTTAGGACTGTCCTTCCTAAAATAGTTAGTAGACATTGGATCTCCTCAAGCTGTTAAACTTCTGCAAAAGAGGACTAAGCTCGGATACCAATTGTTAGGTCCCAGAGACAACTAAGAGGGGGGGGGGTGAATCAGTTGTCTAATAAATTCAAACCAAAAACAACTTAACCAACTTAATGCTTAATACCGGTAAACTAGTTAAGTATGTCGATAGACAATTTTAATAGTTAATTGCTATACTGGTAAAGATTAATGCATGAAACATAAATACAAAGTCATCCACAACACATAACATCAACATTTGTACATGGAAACCCTGTAAGGGGAAAAACCACGGTGGGAAACCTTACCCACAATCAGATGATACTACTGTAGATAGTAAGTGTACATAAATGGGGTCTGCACATGCAGAAAGGCCAACAGCCTAGAGCTCACTACTCAATCACAAAATGGGAGTCACACTGACTACAGTTGGATGGTTAAATCCAATAAGAATGTACTGCACAAAATAGCATCTTCATATGCTGGATTCAGTACCGGTGTAATGCTGATATGCTTTCACAAAAACCTAGCTTCACCTTCAAATGATGTCTACGTGTATTGCACTGCTTAATCTCGCATATACCTTCACACAATTCTTTTTCGCATTCCACACTTGATCTTACAAATAAGATCTTACATTTATACCATAACCTAAGACCAATTTTAGTAGGTCGGCTCTACAAGATATTACAATAAAAACATTTTACAAACAATATAATATCCGATGCAATAATCAATTGAACATGTCGGCTTAATGCATTTACAAAAATAATTAATCATCTCCATAGCGTGCCATGCTGATCTGGAAAAGATAAACCTACCGGTGTAACCCTAGACCTATTTGTCGGTAAAAGCAAATATGCAAATATGAATATACCAATGATTAATTCATTAAGATAAGATTTCCACACAATGTCTTCGATATTACCAAGTGTCTTCCATATCATTCCAAGTGTCAGTGATCATTATATCCTACTAGTGAACCATATACCAGTAACTGTGCAATAGTTGCTTGCCGGTGAATGTTGTTGGATCTCCAAAGTGCTAGTGTTTTAGTAGGTGTTGACATCAATGACAAAACCATACCAAAATATCAACATAGCCATCCCTTAACTAGGTGATATTTAACAGGATCAGTTCCTAACAAAACCTTATTGTAAAGTCTTTAATCCGACTAGGCTCCTAACAGAGTGAGCTTCAAAAGGGTTCAAAAACAAGCTTGTGGGTATTCATCCCCACCGTGGTTTTTCCCATTTGGGTTTCCACATGAAAAATCAGTGTGTCATGAGTTGTGCATTTTTCATGTGATGATTGAGCAGTCTTTGTTTAGGTGAATATGCATGCAAAGCTAGTGGTTTTGGTATTATTGATACAACACATGCATGAGTATATTAGTGAAGTAGTTATCAAGTGTTGAATGTTATTTGAAGTATTCAGTTTTACTGGTTTAGTTGTCTAAAGTCTTACAATGTTTAACCAGTATTTCCATGGTTAAGTTCAGTGATGAAGACAACCAGTTAGCATTGTTTTAACTTGATAAGTTGTTGAGAAGTTTTTGTATGTACTGATTCACCCCCCCCTCTCAGTACCGATTAAGGTATTTGTTGTTCATCTTTATTCATCAGTAGGGGCACTAGAGCTAAGGAGTGGAGAGGAATGGATTGAGAATGACAGACATGGTGTGGAGGAAATTACAGTAGGCGAAGCTCATGCTAATTGCAGATAGGATTGCTCGCTCATCTTACAAGCCAAGAAAGTCAGGGAGGAACGTGAAACTCCGAAGGTAGCAAGGTGGACTAGGAGTGTCTCCTAGCCCTGAAGTATGATGCAGATGCTTCATTCTATTTTGATGTTTGAATTTTGTATTGTGGGTTATGGGTTGTTATGGGTGATCATTGGAAATGCTACCGGGAATGTATTTTGGGCTACAAGCCAAAGATTGTTGTATCTTTTTTTTACATCTTAATATAATGGGTGATGGCCCTACCTAGCATTTCACTTATCAAATTATTTTGGTGAATATTTCATTATTTTGTGCAAACTGAAATATATTATAATGGGTGTTGGCCTTGCACAACTATTTACTGTTAGGGTTTATTAGATTGTTACTTTTCTGGACCTACTAGTAGGTAATATGATATTTTATTGATTTAAAGATTCAAAAAATATTACAAAAAGATTGGAGTCATCAAATAACCTCCATCTGATCCATCTATCTATACCTACCACCACCGAAGCCAACTCTGAAATAAACCCTAATACCCACTTCCCATCCTCTTCTTGTGAGCTCTCTGCATATCACCTTCAAATCATCCTCTTGCTAGTGAACAAAGGGTAGTGGATTTGCAGGATCCTCCGACCCTTGAAAAATGATGAAACCCACTCCCAAATTGAATCCATCCCTCCTAGGTATTATGTAGCAATTAAAATTTGCAAGGTCCTCTTCACCTTGTCTTCATCCTCTTCAAATTCTAATCCCCATGCTTTGCCATCAATGTGTTGTCTAAGTTGTGTTCTACAATCAATCTGCATGATTTGGCATTAATTCCACCTCTCTAAGTGTGAATGAGGCAATTTTTTATTTTAAAGTTATTTATTACTTGGATTCAAATGCTAGATTAATTTATTCAATTGTAATATTAAACTACATTAAATTTTATCTTTAATTTTCTTTCGGCTATCCATACAATGAGCTACAAGTGCTAGTTAGCTATAAGTATGTAATTAATTAATCAATCAACTTAATGAATGTTGGATGATCATAGATCAATGACATAAGCTCTATGTCCTATTGATTTGAGTACTAACATAATCTTAATATTAACAATATTAATGCATTAGCTTATTTTGTGAATCCACGAACTGCTTGCTATAAAAGATAAGTATGACAATATTCATGCATTAGACAATAAAAAAATAACACTAACATGTCTCTATTCTGACAATATTGAGAATAAATATGGTTTCTTTTGATATTCACACCGAAAAATTAAAAGCCACTTCGTGCACATGCAAAATCCAAGGGTTAAGTTACATGCATAGGGGATATCACTCGCAGCTAGGAGCCTAAGGGTATAAAACATTAGTATAACAATATTAATGCATTATTTGATATTGTTGATCTATATCTACATTAACACTAACATGTGTCTTGATTCTGGTGATTTTGAGAATGAATACGGTTTCTTCGGACATTCACACCAAAAAATTAATAGCCACTACATGCACATGCAAAATCCAGGGGTTAAGTTACATGCATAGGGGACATTGCTCACCGACAAGGAGCCTAAGGGTATAGAAAATTAGTATAACAATATTAACGCATTAGCTGATATTGTGGATATGTATCTGCATTAGTCAAATCAAATAATCAGTCGACACAACTATAATATTGTGAAGTGCAAATTGGGAATGTGTCACATAGCAAAGAATAAAGCAGTCATATCAAATAACACTATAGTCACATCAACTAATTTGATTCACATATGGTTTGTATAACATCATTTCCAGTTGGCTTAAGGTTTCAAAATTAATACCACTTACTCATATGTCATAATTTAATAAATAGAAAATATTTGGCTTTAGATTACTCGCGTGCTAACTTAATTGTTGTTATCTTGTTGGCTATAAAACCTTTTGGATTTCAATTGCCAAATCAATTAAAAATAGATAGTTATAGTGGTGATTGTTGTTGTAAGAAAAATGTTGGCGAACTTCTCCCTTCACAATTATTTACAAATGGATCCATTTTGGGGGGAGGTCATTCATGACAAACTGAAAAACATTTTCTTCTTTAAGGATGATGACTTCATCTGCAATGTTTCAATCATCCTGGGTCATGACTACCTTGTAGTGGAGGGTCATTGCAAATTAAATGTGGAAATTTCATCACTCTTCTTAGCATGGTGTCTAGAATTAGGCATTGTGTCAAAGGTGAGGTGGGTCATCACTTCTTATGTTCGTGAAGAATGGAGAGGTGGCCTGGAAGATATCTTGGTTAAGATTCAGATGGGGATGGGTTTGATGGCTTGTGATGAGGACTTGTTCCAAATTGATGAAGGCCAAGGGGACCCCTCTAGCTCTATTCACCCTTTTATTCTTTGGAGTGTGTATAAAAATTTAGAAGTATGCAGGGCAAATGTGAGTGAAGGCCTTGGTGCCTTGGGGATTACCTTTGCAGGAAAAGGATAAACATGGATGAGGTCATCCAAAGGGAAATAGAAAGGTGGTATAATGTAAAAAAATGTAATTTAATATTTTTTCTTTTGGCTGCAAAGGATGGTGGAGTGGCGGATTAAGGGAAACAGTGGCATTTCTAGTCGAGACATGCCGTGTAGTAGCAACTTTCTAGCAAAGGTGGTTGATCATGGTGATGTAACTTCTTGGTCTCCCCTTTTGACTTTGGCATGGGAGATTTTGCTCTATGTTTTTCCATGTAGACCTTTGTATTTAGGATTGGCACATGCAATGGGGAAATGGATTAGTGGGATGGGGTCTATTTCTGTTGTAGAGAAATTCTCAGCTCTACATGTTGTGTATGGGCGGTTTTGTGGTATAGGACTATGGGAATTTTTGGAGGTCCCAATTTTGGCCGAAACTATGATAATTGTGTAAACTTTATTGATATCAAAAATAAAATACTCATTTACAAATAAAAAAAAATATTGCCACCAAATGACATGCATTGGTTTTGTTTGGTAGTGTAAATCGCCAGTAAAAACAACCTTTTGCATTAAAACATGTATGAATTTGCCAATAAAAACAAACTTTTGCATTAAAACATTTCTGAATTTGCAAGTATATTTATCACATTTATTGCATTACAAGGCAAAATCGCTAGCACTAATACATTTCTCTAACACATGGGAAAAAATACATCGCTAGCGATTCGTCAATAATAATTATATTTGATTTTCATGGATACCAAAAAATTCACCAATAATCATTATATTTGATTTCTAGGGGTACCAAAAAATTCACCAATATTTTGATACTATTCCCAAGGGGGGGGGTGTTAAAGTTATCACTGGTAGAGACCCAAAATAAACATGGGGAATGAAGGAGGAAGATGGATGGTTGTTTTGGATTTATATGACGGAGTAGGGGGAATGGTGATAAATGGTTTGGAGGAACAGTGAGAAGATGTGTAGGTGTGTTTGGAAGCTGCATGGGTAGTACAAACATGTTTGGATGATGTGCCTTGGGATATATAATCAAGACCATGAAATCTTGGATGTGCTTTGACATGGATGAACTCTAAAGTACCTTTCTCATGTAGGCCTAAACCCTTACCTTGATAGATCATTTTTTTGAGCTTTTGATCCAAAATAGGATACTTGTTATTTAGGGAATGAGATGCGAGTTCTTTATTAGATGGAGGGGGTGGGAGGTGAATTTGAGGCATTATTTTGCTATGAGTGAACCATCATGGATAAATGCAAGTGAACCAAGAGGATAAAATGATGGTGGTGGAATAATTTGGAGAGGACATGGTGAAGGATCGTGAAGTGGATTAAATGGGGGGATGATAAGGTATCATGGGATGGAGGAGGTGAGATGGTATGATCTTGATGTGGATGTAGGGATGATAATGGATCTTGAGGTGGAGAAGGCGAAATTGTAGGATCTTGATTTGGATTGATGGATATTTCAACATTCTCTAAAACAAGCTTTTGGCATGATGGGATTGATACAGATCGTGGTATGGAAGATGAGTGGAAGGACTCTTCAGATGTAATGGATGGAAGATGGGAGGTTCTTTGACTGGGTAGATGGATCGGATGGAAGGATGTGAGGTTCTTCAACTAGAGTAGATGGAGTGGATGGAAGGATGGGAGGCTCATCAACTAGGGTAGATGGAGCAGGTGGAAGGATGTGAGGTTCATCGACTAGGATAGATGGAGAAAATGGTAGGATGTGAGGTTCTTCAACTAGAGTAGATGGAGTGGATGAAAGGATGGGAGATTCATTAGATTGAGTATGAATGATGGTAAGAGTAAGAGATCGAGATTGTGGTTGTATGGTGTCAATAGATAGGAGGGTTTTGATGGTGTTATGAGATGGAAGAGGAATGATTGGTGTGGAAGGTGGAAGGGGCTCATCAAAAGTGTCCTCTTAATGGAGAGAGGTGACATAAATCATCAACCTTGGGAGTTAAGTTTTGTGAGGATTCCTTTGTGAATAGTCCTTGGAGGATATCTAGAGTGGTAGAATTGTGTATTTGAAGTTGTGATGGATGGTTAGAATTCATAGATGGTGGGAAAACAAGATAGTTCACACATGATGGTGCAAGAGAAGTTTGTGAACTTGGTTGATTTGATGATGGTGGATTTTGGGATATAGAGATTGGATGGGAATTGGGAGGTTGGTTGTGGTTGGGGTTGATAATGTTGAGAAGTAACTTGTATGAGTTCAACTTGGGGATGATATTTTGAGAGATTAAGTATCTTAAGCAAGGATTGGTAGAGATAGGATGAAGTGGATGACAAAGATTACTTTAGTGGTGAATATTCGCCAATGGCGATTTTTTCACATCGGCATAGGAGTAAAGAATGCAGGGGCTTTTTAGGTACAAAGAGGAGAAATTGTGGAGTGTGGTGCATCTGATGCTATGAGAGGAGGTGTTGCACATCCATTTTCACTATCAAATGAACATGGAGGTGTATTCCTTGATTATGGCACAGGCATACGAGTTCGAGCAGAGGTAGAGAAAATCAGGCTCACTCTATTAAAACCGATAGACGGGGAGTACGTAATCAACCTTGACTCCATTTTGGAGTGGGTTGTGCCTCAAATAGGCATTCACATTAGGGAGGGTGATGTTGAGGAGGAGCTATTGCTGTTTGTTCGAGGGCCGGAAAACCACATTAAGGACCAATGTCATGCATTGGTTGGGAAGCCATGAAGCTTTGTGTTAAGATAATCAAGACATATGAAGTATTGAAGGCTCTAAAGGTGGTGGCGTGAATGGAGGTTGGGAGAGATCTGTGAGATAGATTCGAGGAAGGGTGGGCCGTCCAATTCCTAGCAAGTCTAGAGGGTGACCCTTATTTTGGATGCTTGGAATGCATCCCGAAGATGAAGAGTGAGGCTGCAAAGGGAAAAGCACTGGCAGATATTGTGGATGAGGAGAAGGTGAACCAGAGCAATAGCAAGTGAGCATCCATGGGGCCTTTGCATTTTTTACATTTTCTTCCACTTCTGTTTTGAAAAGACTTTTTAGGCATGTCTATAATATTTTGGTGCAGACATGCACATAATTGGTTTTATTTCCTTGTTTTAGCTTTGAATTTTTTTCAGAGTAGGTCAGGACTGTGATATTTTGGGCCGATGTTTATATCTTTAGCGTGGCCTTGGATGGTTGTATATCTTTTTTCTGAATCAATATACTACAAAATTACTGATAAAAAAAAAATATTAATAAAATATATAAATCAATCAATTAATAATTTAATAACCACAACTCCACAAGGCTTCCGAACATAGGGATCACATAAAATACTAAAAACACCTAACAAGGCAACTCTAATGAAGACATGAGACTAACAAGGTACCAACTTAGCCTAGAGTATCTGATAGGATCTCATGTCACCTTTGATCAACTTGCCATTGAGATTAGAGACACACTCAGACCTGTGAAACCAGGTAGAGTCGATGTCTAGTACCTCCTACCCTACACAACAAGAATATTTATACAACATATACATTGCATATGTCATAAAATAATTAGACAAGTGAAAGAGAGTTACAATCATAGCTAGCTCATAAATGAGTGGTATAATATCGTCTCTTTCATGAATGCAATGATTATACAATCATAGAAACCTTAACATCCCCAATAATATCAGCATATCTCATCATAAACATATATTAACCTCGCATATAAAAAAAGAGTGCATATAGATAACCAAGCATATCTTCATCAATATAAAAGTCTTGAATGTATCATCATCTGTATAAACCATAATGTATCCACTACCAATATGAAATGGCAAGCATCAATTATAGCATCTGAAATATAAATAGATCCATAATCATCCATCAAAAGCACCGTAAAAGAGTTTAAGCTAAGTCCATAAATTCTATGAATGCACAAAACACAAGATGAACTAGGGAGGGGATCTACATCCTCCCCCCCCTCCTTTGCTTAGGATTACTTCTAGAAGAGTGAGAACAAATAGGGAAAGATATTTCTCATCCACACTACATCCTCCCAAGTCACCAAAGACTCTTCATTTGGGTCCCATTGGACCCTTACCTCTTCTATATCATGACTCCTAAGGGTTAGCCCTTGGCACTGCAAAATGTGCATGGGCTCCAAAGAAAGCTGCCTATCCTCTACTTGCAAAGAATTCCAATCCAAAATATGGGTCACATCTAGAAAATACACCCTAAAAAATGATACATGAAATACATCATGGATGCAAGACAAGATGGGCGGTACGGAAAGATGATAAGCTACAAGATCAATCCTCTTCAAAACCTCAAATGGTACAATAAAATGAGGTGCCAACTTAGAGCCTTTTCCATAATGGATAGTACTCTTTCATGGATGAACCCTCAAAAACACCTTATCTCCAATGGAAAAATGTCAATCCATACGATGAGCATCCACATACTTCTTCTATTTGTCTTACACTGCCACCAAATGATCACGAATATGAGTCACCTAGGCTCCATCTCTTGTAGCATCTATGATCCTAAGAGCACTCTATCCTCCAAACAATCCAAACTCAAAGTCATACAACAAAGTCGTGTTGGCAATTTGGAGGAATTGATTATGTGTTGCATTGATATTTCGTCATTGATGTCAACAATAGTTGCTTTGGTTGTTTACCAATATCCTTTTGGTCCTGATAGGATGTTTGGTTTCTGGTTGGTAAGATCATGTTGATTTGATATACTCTTGTATATTTTGGCTTATGGAATTGGCTTAGATCTACTATTCATGCTACTCAGGTATATGTTTAGTTAGTTGGTATTGATTTGTGGTCAGATGCTATCTTATATGCTGGTAAGCTTGGTTTATTGATCCAGTGAGGGTTTCACCGGTAGAGCTTTGTTGAAGATCTATTGATATTATGTATAAGTGGTATTGGTGTGGCTTCTAGTAGGGATTCAAGATGTTGATGGTTATCATGTTCGTGTTTCAGTTGATCGATGGTGTTGCATTTAGTACCAGACCTATTCTATGCTATCTAGGTTATGGACCAACTTAATGTAATGTGTTGTTGCAACTTCTCAATGTGTTTCCAGGATGACTTATGGGTTGAATGATATTTGTTTGGCCTCAGGCTGACATTTTTTATAATTATGTAATAGGTGATAACTCAATGATGAACCACTAGTACTGAACCGGTACTGAGAGGGGGGGTGAATTAGTACAAACACAAATACAGTCCAAAACCGGTTTGATAGCAAATACTCCAAATGACTGATAAACAGAGATACTGGTAAAATAGAGTGTAACCGGTAACATCCAGTATAGCTCAATCAGTCATGAACCGGTCACTCAATAAGCTTTTCTCTTATCTCAATACCACATTATCATAATATTCACATGCATGAACTAGTAGAATTAACCATCAAATCTTCACAACAGTGAGTTCAATATGTTTTATAGATAGGCATAAAACATAGAACCTTCATGTGCTTAACAGATAAAACAAAGCATCACAAGACAAGAGCATTACACATGACACACATATTTTCACGTGGAAACCCAACTGGGAAAAACCACGGTGGGGATGAATACCAACAAGCTGCTTTTTGAACTCTTTAGAAGTCCTCTCTGTTAGGAGCCTTGTCCGATTAAGAACATTACAATAGGTTCTGGTAGGAACCGATCCTGTTAAGGATCACCCGGTTAAGGGATACCCGGTTAAGGGTTAAACCCGGTAGGGTCACCTTGTTAGAGGATTTTAAGAACTCAATAGCTGAAAGGATCTCCTAAGCTTCTCTAGCTTCTCATAACTCATTAGCCTCGAGTTACCGGTTAAGGGATTTGAAACAAGCCAGTTAAGACCACCTGATTTAAGGGATTTTGAATCAAGCCAGTTAAGGCTACCCTGTTAGGGGATTTTACAACTGTTGAAGTGGTTAGAGATCAATAGGAATTACAATGATCTATTAATAGCACTTAATGCTAATGTAGATCCATTTAGGCTCCTCTTTTCCTTCTGCACATTCACTTTGCTAGTATCTCTTCTCTCCTTTGGTCTAGCAAGAATCACGTATCACTTTCCTTGGATACACACTCACAACTTTGCCAACAAACTCAGACAGAAACCCAACATTGACCTTATAGGAATCATATAGGTCGGTAGCAAAAACCCTAAACCCTAAACCTATTAGGTTGAGCAATTCAAATGGTTTGATCCTGACCATTGAATCATACTACATTAAATGCACCAGTCTTGAATCGATCTCAAGACATTCTCCATCGTCCATTATCCACCATTTTCATGGCGGCAGATAACCCATCACGCATTATCACCATTTGACAAACTTCACACATTCCCAAGGTAGATAGGAATAGTCATCTTTATGCAAGATCCTTCACGCACATAGAGCTTATGTGGCAACATGATCTGTCCTCCATCATACTACTAGCTTATCATACAAAGATCACCGATTGAGTCACATAGACTTGAGGTACTCCAATCGGAAACCTAAAAGTGGAAGTTGCCTACTAACTGGTAGTCATATAGTGCTTTCATGTGTCGATTCCCATAACTACATGTTGGTTCACCTTGAACAAATGTTCCGCTTCACTTTGGCATATACCGGTTCACACATATGTCGGTTCCTCTTTCTTCACTTATCACATGTGCCGGTTCACACTATGTCTCATATTGACATCAATGACAACATACAATATCAATATGTCTTCATGCCAGTTCACATAATGCCAACAATAGGTTTTACTATCTGGGTGGCCGACCTAATTGTTTAAGGTCGAGGTTTTGTATATATATGTGTATGATCTCATTGTAGAAAATGGTATGCAAGAAAATAATGTAATAATCATTCATGCAGAGGATTTGGTTGATCATAGGTGATCAAGTTGGGTTTATGCAAGAGGTTTGAGACCTCCGGTATTGAGCTTAACCAAAACTATACTCAAGCATAGGAGATGCTATTATTGTTTTTCATTCTTCCTTCCAGATTGTAGTCTGGATTTCTATGTAGTCAATGAGACTCATTTTATAATGAGTAGTGTGCTCTAGGATGTTGGCCTTCCTAAAAGTGCAGTCCCCTCAATTTGTAATCACATACTTATTGCATAAGTATTATCTAACTGTGGGTAGGCTTCCCACCATGGTTTTTCCCTTTACTGGTTTTTCCACGTACAAATCTTGGTGTCATGTGGATGGTAACTATTCTCTAGTTGTTTCTTGTGCTTAGTTGGTATATCTACTATTTTGGTAATTGGTTTATGTATTCTGGTATTGATCTTATGTGTTCCAATAATAAAGTTTTAAATGCTTAATGTTTCGGTAATATGGTGACAACTGATTCACCCTCCCTTTTAGTTTTCCTTTGGTTATTTGAACTGTCTAATAATTGGTATCAGAGCTATGGTCATCTCTCCAAAAGCTTAACCACTTGAGGAAGATCCTATGGCGTCTAACAGTTCAAGTTCATCTAGTTCATCTGTAGCTATCTTTCAGAGAGAAATTCCTAGGCTTGAGGGAACAAATTACAAAGTATGTTAGATTCAGATGGAGACTCGTTTGAGATGTCTTAGTAAGGAAATCTGGGAGATCGCTGAGAATGGTGTAACCCCTTTTAATTCGGCATCTGGTAATCCTCCTTTGGAAAAATTGGATAGGGAGATTGAGAATGATTGTAAAGATAGATAAGCCCTCTTGTGTGCACTTTCTAATCACCAAATAATGGGATTGACTGACAAATCTACAACAAAAGATATATGGGACAAGTTGGAGACTCTAAATGAAGGTGACTCTACTATTAAGATTGCTAAACTTGATGGTTACGATGTGAAATATGAAAATTTTAAGATGGAAGAAGATGAAAGGATTACTGCATTTATAGAAAGGGTAAATGAAATTGTCATGGGAATTCAATGTTGTGGTGGATCTCTGAGTGAAGATGAAATAGTTTCCAAAGTTTTGAGAGATTTACCACCGGCTTATAAGATGAAGGCTACTGCAATGAATGAATTGAGAACAATGGAAATACTTATGTCAATAGGGATACCTTGGTTGGGAAATTATCTTCTTTTGATCTTGAAGAATTTGGACCTTCTGGAGCTGTGAAATCCGAACCTGCTTTTTATGCATTTACATCATCAACTGGAAAGCAAGATCAGAAATATTTGTATGCAAAGGAATTCGATGATATGAAGAGGGAAGATGAAGAATTTGAGAAACTTTAAGCCCTATTTTCTAGAAGAGTACCTAAACGACCAATAGGAAGTAAGTATGAAGGAAAATCACCCATTAAATGTTTTGCATTTAATAAGATAGGTCATTTTGCATCTAGATATTCTAAAAGGAATTCAAGATTTGAAGAAAGAGCTTGAAGATATTTTAAGCCTAACCTTGAATATAAGAAAAAGAATAAGTATAGGAGAAACAAAGACAAATCATGTTACTTTATGGATGAGGATGGTGTGAATGACTCTGATGATGAACCGACACAAGATTCTACTAGTGGTTCCAAAAATGGAAAGGAATGGGTGTTCTTGGCTGTCAAGGAAGATGATCCGACACTGGAAGAGAATGTACCTAAAGAAAAGGCCCTTGCTTCTAAAATTGAAGATAAGGATGAATGGGTAATAGATAGTGGATGTTCACATCATATGATTGGAGATAAAAGGAAGTTTCTATCTTTGTAAGAATTTGATGGTGGTCTAGTTAGATTTGGAGATGACAAAGCATGCATGATCAAAGGAAGAGGAACCATATCATTAGATGGTAAGCACAATAATAATAATGTTTATTATGTTGAAGGTTTAAGGCATAATCTTTTGAGTGTAGGATAGTTGGTGGATAATGGATTTCAATTACAATTCAAGGATGGAAAATGCAAGATCATTAATAGATCTAGATTGGAGATTGCTACCCTACTCAGACAAAAGGTAATATATTTCATTTGAATTCCGGTGAGAGTACATGTTTGATTGCACAAATTGATGAGAGTTGGCTTTGGCATAAAAGGCTAAGTTATGTGAATTTTGATTGTATGTTAAAAGTAAGTTTAGCTCAGGGAGTTAGAGATATACCTAAGATTATGAAGCCCTATAATCTGGTATGTAAGGAATGCCAAATGGAAAAACAAGTCAAAACCTCTTTTATAAGTATACAAGACAAATATAATGATGTTTTTGATCTTATTCATATTGATTTGTGTTGGCATTGGGTTGTCATTGATGTCAAATGGTGTGGGATTACTACCGGTATGAGAGATGTATATGCAACACTATCAAGGAGTACAGGTTGAGATATCTTTGATATCACCTTGTGTTGCAGACAACCGGTAAGGTAAGGAAGATGACCCTGGGAGTCACCGGTACACAAGTTGGTGCCTAACTTATGTGGATGGAATGGTAAGGTAATCGATACTGATACAATGCATTACCAATAAGGAAAGGATGTCAATTGGTAAGTGTTGTATTGACATGGGGAAGTCGGATCAACCAAGTGAGTGGTTGTCAGCCTGCAAAGGTCATACTAGATGGTGGGTTGAGATAGGATGGATGATTAGGATTGGATGGAGGATTGAGGTAGGATGGGGGATAGGGATTAGATGTAAGATTAGAATTATGTATTGTATAATGAATTTGGGGATAATGAGATACTGTATTTAGAATATAGATGTAGTAGGTAGTGTTATGAAAAGATAGAGTTTGGGATACGACCATAGGAGAAAATGGAGGTAGGGATGTTGCATATGGGGGATATGTGGGTATGATATAAGAGGGAGATATGGATGGGTGATAGTAGATTTCCCTGGTCAAAGGCAGATATACATGGAGGAATGGTGAGGTAGCTAGGATGGACGATTGGATTTTGGAAGATGTGTGGAGCAAGCTAGCTAAGCTTGTAAGGATGATGACACCAATGTTCTCAATTTAAGGTTTATCCTAATCAACAAAAATCTCAACATAATTGAAATGGGGTGAAGCAAAAGAAACTGAAGGATGGAAAAACTCATCAAAATAAGATTGTGACATGATGATTAGTTGATGAGTAGGATGAGGATTGAATAGAGACAAACGATCAGAATAGGATTTACAACAAGCCTAGACTAGAATAAGGATTGACTCTGAAGAAGATAGAAAGAAAATGAGGGATACCAAGAATGACTCAACTAAGGATGGACTAACTAACTAATGTTGGGTGAAGGATTATGTGATTCTTAATGATTACTTGACACTCAAACATGAGTTGGAATGCCTAATTGATACCTTGATGGATGGGATTACCATCTAAGAAAGACTTATGTTCTCGGTAAATGGGATAGTTGATGTCAACTAAACCTCTAGATTCAGGTGATTTAGAAACAACAACAGATTAGCCTACTCTAGACAAGATTGGTCTTAGAGAAGGAAAAAGGATGATGGTAGATTAAGATGTAGGAATGATCAACTTAGAGACACGAGGTCAAGCACTAATGAGGATTGACTGGATTGAAGATTTGGATTTATGGATAGGGGTGGGTCTACCAAAAGACAAGATGAACCCGCTAGACTAAATGGTGAACCTATTAGAATGGCTGAATAGTGACTACACTAAATGTATTCAGATGCACTAGATGATAAAGTGACTCTACTAGATAATAGGGCAAATTTGCTAGAAAAAGGAGATGACTGGGAAAGGCAAATCTGCTGGAGGATGGACATGAATAGGGAGGGTGAATCTGTTGGACTACATAACAGATCTATTGAAGGATTATCTAACTAAGAAAGGTGATTTTGCTAGGTGACAGAGAGGATCCGCTTAAGGATGGACTGACTAGGAAAGGCAAATTTGTTGGATGATAGAGTGAATCTGTTGTATGACAAAATAAGTCCATTAGACTAAGGATTGAATTTGCTAGATCAAGGAGTAAATTCACTAGAAGATAGAGTGAATCCATTGAACTATAAGGTGAATCTACTAAATGAGGGATTGGAAGACTAGACTAACTAATATGGAAAAAAGAATGAAGATAGTAGACAAGAAGATAAAAAGGTGACTCAGATTGGATTGGCGAAAGATAAATACTAGATATGCACAATAAGACATAGTGGAAATGCTGACATGCTTATGCTAGACAAGTAGGAATACCTACTATGCTGATACTATAGAGGGCGAATAGGTAGAGCTCCAAGTCTATAAAGAGAATTCCCTTCACTCTCTCTCAAGGAGGCTAGATAAGCCCAACCAAAAGATACCTATCTCAACCCAAATAAGTACATCATGAGTAACTTCGAGGTAATATTTGCATCCCCTACACTAATAATTCCATGGGCAAGGTCTTTTATCTAGGCTTATATAGGCAACCTAGGGGTGTCCTTGTTGGGAAAAATGGTGTCTCAACCTTGCATTTATGTGAGGTTACTATTTATAGTAAGTTTTCATTTCAGCACAAAATGGTGCGAAACTCTCCCTGAAGCTTCTGGTTGGCTAGATAAGCATTCCAGTAAAGTTGCGTTGCAAGGTCACAGCTAGTTTTGAAGATATTAAAGTTTTCGTCTTGGAGGGGTGCAATAAAATGTTTAAACTTAAATTTGGGGACTTTAGAGGCTCCGAAACACCCTAAAAAGTGGTCGTAATCGGTGAATCGGGTTACGAGGTGATAGAGCACTTCGCGAGCTTTCCGGCGCTTCAAACGGTTCGTCAATCGGACACCCAGTTCTCAAGTTATGGCCTCTGGAAGTTTGTACTCCTGAAATAGGAAAAATAATTTGTATCGGATACATAAATGAGCTGTAAAAGAGAGCGACACATGTTGATGTGTACTTTAACATGTCATAGAAGGGAGATAAGGTCGGCTACACCTTATCGGGTGGTTTTAGCCCATGGTTTTGTAATACCGTTTGACGGTTTCTTGTATTGTATCTCCTATTTATGAGGTGTGTGAGATAGAGGTTGTGTGTAAGAGTCTCATGGCTATTGAGTTGCCTCTGAATCTCTGATTAGTGGTACTCCTGTGAAGAGCTTGCTCTGCAAGTATGTTGTAATCTGTTTTTGATTGCTGAATAAAATATTGAGCTGCTTTTGGAGGGTGGGGTTTTTCTCCCGAAAGGGTTTTCCCCACGTAAATCACTGTGTTGTGGTATGAATGCTATTATATCTATTTCTGTTTTCTGTAACTGTTGTAACGATCTGAAAAATTTTTGCATTACCCTCCTCTCAAGGTTAGCGTAGGAAGTTGTTTTCACTACTTAACTTCCTTACAAGTGGTATCAGAGCCTGATCACCTTTGGTTTCAATTGTGGGCAGTTGGGTTTTTTGAACTAATCCAGATTTGAGTGGGAGCTTGTGCAGAAGACACTTTTTGATCTTGTTGCAGGAATATTCAGATGGCGAGTTCGTCAGGGAGAATAGAGGTGGAAAAATTTAATGAAAGTAATTTTGAGATGTGGAAGCTGAAGATGGAAGATCTGCTAATAGATCGAGATCTTTGGGATGCTGTTGATGCGAATGTCCAAAGGCCCTCAGATCCTACTGCGGCAGCTCAGTATGATGTTATGGACCGAAAAGCCAAGGGTCTAATCAGACTGTGCCTGGCAAACTCTGTTCTAATCAATGTCCATGAAGAAAACTCTGCAAAGAAGCTATGGACTAAGCTTGGTGAGATGTATCAAGTGAAATCTTTATTAAATCAAATTTTCTTAAGAAAGAAATTTTATTCCTTGAAGATGGAAGAGGGTGGACGAATTGCAGACCACCTGGAAGCATTCAATATGTTGGTGGCTCAATTAGTATCCGTCGGTGTTAAGATGGACGAGGAGGAGAAATGTCAGATCTTGCTTTGTTCTTTGCCTGATTCGTGGGATTCTCTTGTTATGGCTATCGGTAGTACTTCTGTTGTTTTGAAATCTGAAGATGTGGTGGGTGCCCTACTCGGTGAAGAGATGCGAAGGAAGGTATCCATCAGTTCAAAGGAAGCCCTAACCGTTCGTGGAAGACCTAAAGAAAAAGGCAAGAAGAATGAGAAGCGTGGCAAGTCCAAATCCAAAGGGAGATCGAAATCTCCTGGAAAGTCCAAAGTCATTTGCTGGAATTGTGGTAAACCGGGTCACATCCGTAAGGACTGCAAAGAAGAAAAGAAGAAGAAAAAGAAAAAGTTCGATTCTGATTCTGAGTCCGACAAGGAAGATGGCGATGCCTTTATTGCGGCTTTGGCGACTCATGCAGGTAATGATGCCTGGCTAATTGACTCAGGTGCATCTTTTCATATGACTTCCAATAGAGATTGGTTTTCTGAATATGAAGGATTTAATGGAGGTAAGGTGTACTTGGGTGATGATTCACATCTAGACATTGTTGGTTGAGGTAAAGTTAGAATCAGGTTTTCTGATGGTAGAATAAAAAGGATTAATGGTGTGCTGCATATCCCTGGATTAAAATGAAACTTGTTATCTATGAGCAAACTGATAGATGCAGGTGTGCAGGTAGTCTTTTCTGAAGCAGGATGTAAGATGACTAAGGGTGCTATGGTAGTTGCTAGAGGTGTCAGGTTTGGCACTTTGTATAAGCTTGAAGCATACACTGTTGAGTGTAATAGCACTTCTGTAAAAAGTAAATCTGGGATACTTCACTGGAAGATTTGAAGGTTTCACCTTCAGCAGATGGAAATGGTTTTTGGGTACCTAAGGGTGCTCTTTCGTCTGAAGCAAAGTTACCTGCAGAGAAGACTATGTTATGGCACCAAAGACTTGGCCACATTGGAGAAAAGGGTCTAAGGACCTTGAAAAATAAAAACCTTGTTGAAGGTTTGAATGACTGTAACCTTGACTTTGATTTCTGTGAGCATTGCATTTATGGAAAACAAAACCGCGTTCAGTTTTACTCGAGTTCTCATAAAACTTGTGGTGTTTTGGATCTTATCTATTCTGATGTGTTTGGTCCAGTAGATGTCTCTTTGATTGGAAAATCCACATATTATGTTTCATTTATTGATGATTTTAGTAGAAGGACATAGGTTTATTTTCTAAAGAGTAAATCTGAAGTTTTTAGTCGTTTTAAAGAATTTAAAGCAATGGTTGAGTTGCAGACTGGAAAGAAAATAAAATGTTTGAGAACTGATAATGGCGATGAGTTTTGCTCTAATGATTTTGATAGATTCTGTAAAGACTGTGGAATTAACAAGCAGAAGACAACTCCGTATTCTCCACAGCAGAATGGAGTTGCAGAAAGAATGAACAGGACACTGATGGAGAAGGCTAGGAGTATGTTGAGTGGTGCTGGTCTCGAACAAAATTTTTGGGCTGAAGCTGTTGCCACTGCTTGCTACCTGATTAACAGGTCTCCTACATCAGCTCTTGTTGATAAAACGCCTATGGAAGCATGGTCAGGTCACAAGCCTTCATTGAGACATCTTAGAGTTTTTGGTTGCGAGGCATATGCACATGTGCCAAAGGAGAAGCGAACAAAGTTAGAGAACAAGGCTGTGAAATGTATCTTCATCGGGTATAGTTATGGTGTGAAAGGATACAAGCTTTGGGACCCTGTTGCACAAAAGGTAATTCACAGTAGAAGTGTTATTTTTAGAGAAATTAAGTCTCCTTCTGTTACATTGCAGCCAGAACAGACTAAAAAAGAAGATGTGATTCAACTTCCTTCTACACCTGAAAGAATTGAATCGAGACCCCTAGATAGGCAAGAATTTGAGGAGAGCTCGTCTAGCTCTGAATATTCAGAAGAGGAGGAAGAACCTCCAACTCAGCTTGTTCGAAGGTCTACAAGACATAGACAACCACCTAAAAGGTATTCACCTGATGATTGGAGATGTATTTTTGCTCTGAATACTAGTGTGGATGAACCGAAATCTATAGAAGAGGCATTAGGTATGAATGATGCAGAATCCTGGAAGATTGCTATGGAGGAAGAAATGGCAGCTTTGAAAAAGAATGATACATGGGATCTTGTACCATTGCCTGAAGGACGAAAACCTGTTGGTTGTAAATGGGTGTTCAAGAAAAAGATTGGTTCAGATGGAAGCATTGAGAAGTATAAAGCAAGGTTGGTTGCAAAAGGCTACTCTCAGGTTGAGGGTGTTGATTACGGTGAGATATTTTCTCCTGTTGCAAAAATGACGTCCATTAGATTTTTGCTTTCTATTGCTACTGCTTATGATTTAGAGGTTGAGCAAATGGATGTGAAAACTGCTTTCCTTCATGGTGATTTGGAGGAAGATATTTATATGTCACAGCCAGAGCACTATGTGGTGAAAGGCAAAAGTAATTTGGTCTGTAAATTGAAGAAATCTTTGTATGGCCTCAAACAAAGTCCTAGGATGTGGTACCAGAAATTTGATACATATGCGTTGAGTTTGGGATTTGAACGTTCTAAATCAGATCACTGTGTTTATTATAAATCTTATGGTGATCATTTCTTATTCATTGCATTGTATGTTGATGATATGTTATTCATTGGCAAAGGGAAAGGTATGATTTTAGAACTGAAGTCTCAGCTCGCTGCTAAATTTGAAATGAAAGATCTTGGTGCAGCAAAGCACTTTCTTGGGATGGAAATTAGAAGAGATAGGGTGAATGGAAAGCTATGGCTAGGCCAGAGTAAGTATGTGAATTCAGTGTTACAGAGGTTCAACATGCAGAATTGTAGACCATTGAGTGTTCCTTTTACAGTTGGAATGAAACTATCTATTTCAGATTGTCCTACATCCCCATTGGAGATGGAAGACATGAGCAGAGTGCCTTACTAGAGTGCGGTTGGAAGCTTGATGTATGCTATGGTCTGTACTAGACCAGATATTGCCCAAGCAGTGGGAGTACTTTCTAGATATATGTCTAATCCTGGTAGAGTTCATTGGGATGCAGTCAAAAGAGTCTTCAGATATTTGAAGGGTACTTCAGAGTATTCTTTGTGTTATCATGGTAATTCAGTTGGAGACATGACTTCCCTTGATATCCATGGTTATGTGGATTTAGATTGGGTAGGTGATATTGATAGCAGAAGATCCACCAGTGCTTATGTGTTTACTTTGTTTGGTGGTGCAATTAGTTGGATGAGTAAGCGACAGGCTGTGGTTGCTTTATCCACTACTGAAGCAGAGTATATGGCAGCTACTCATGCTTGTAAAGAGGCCATTTGGCTTAAGAGACTGTGTTCGGATATTGGAATAAAACAAGGTACAGTGACAATTTACTGTGATAGTCAGAGTGCAATTAGCCTAGCTAAGAACCTGACATTTCATGCCCGGACCAAACATATTGATGTTCAGTATCATTTTGTTAGAGATATGGTCGAAGATGGTAGGGTGAAGCTGGTTAAGGTGGAAACTTTGATGAATGTTGCAGATGCTTTAACTAAGGCTGTGAGCACAGAGAAGTTTAGATGGTGTTCAGAGTCTATGGGCCTTATGGCCCCTAGCAATTGATTCATTGTGTTGACATTCCCTTCCGCTCATGCAAGGTGTTCGACAAGTGGGAGATTTGTTGGGAAAAATGGTGTCTCAACCTTGCATTTATGTGAGGTTACTATTTATAGTAAGTTTTCATTTGAGCACGAAATGGTGCGAAACTCTCCCTGAAGCTTCTGGTTGGCTAGATAAGCATTCCAGTAAAGTTGCGTTGCAAGGTCACAGCTAGTTTTGAAGATATTAAAGTTTTCGTCTTGGAGGGGTGCAATAAAATGTTTAAACTTAAATTTGGGGACTTTAGAGGCTCTGAAACACCCTGAAAAGTGGCCCTAACCGGCGAAGCAGGTTACGAGGTGATAGAGCACTTCGCAAGCTTTCCGGCGCTTCAAACGGTTCGTCAATCGGACACCCGGTTCTCAAGTTATGGCCTCTGGAAGTTTGTACTCCTGAAATAGGAAAAATAATTTGTATCGGATACATAAATGAGCTGTAAAAGGGAGCGACACGTGTTGATGTGTGCTTTAACATGTCATAGAAGGGAGATAAGGTCGGCTACACCTTATTGGGTGGTTTTAGCCCATGGTTTTGTAATACCGTTTGACAGTTTCTTGTATTGTATCTCCTATTTATGAGGTGTGTGAGATAGAGGTTGTGTGTAAGAGTCTCATGGTTATTGAGTTGCCTCTGAATCTCTGATTAGTGGTACTCCTGTGAAGAGCTTGCTCTGCAAGTATGTTGTAATCTATTTTTGATTGCTGAATAAAATATTGAGTTGCTTTTGGAGGGTGGGGTTTTTCTCCCGAAAGGGTTTTCCCCACGTAAATCACTGTGTTGTGGTATGAATGCTATTATATCTATTTCTGTTTTCTGTAACTGTTGTAACGATCTGAAAAAATTTTGCATTACCCTCCTCTCAAGGTTAGCGTAGGAAGTTGTTTCCACTACTTAACTTCCTTACAAGTGGTATCAGAGCCTGATCACCTTTGGTTTCAATTGTGGGCAGTTGGTTTTTTTGAACTAATCCAGATTTGAGTGGGAGCTTGTGCAGAAGACACTTTTTGATCTTGTTGCAGGAATATTCAGATGGCGAGTTCGTCAGGGAGAATAGAGGTGGAGAAATTTAATGGAAGTAATTTTGAGATGTGGAAGCTGAAGATGGAAGATCTGCTAATAGATCGAGATCTTTGGGATGCTGTTGATGCGAATGTCCAAAGGCCCTCAGATCCTACTGCAGTATGATGTTATGGACCGAAAAACCAAGGGTCTAATCAGACTGTGTCTGACAGACTCTGTTCTAATCAATATCCATGAAGAAAACTCTGCAAAGAAGCTATGGACTAAGCTTGGTGAGATGTATCAAGTGAAATCTTTATTAAATCAAATTTTCTTAAGAAAGAAATTGTATTCCCTGAAGATGGAAGAGGGTGGACGAATTGCAGACCACCTGGAAGCATTCAATATGTTGGTGGTTCAATTAGTTTCCGTCGGTGTTAAGATGGACGAGGAGGAGAAATGTCAGATCTTGCTTTGTTCTTTGCCTGATTCGTGGGATTCTCTTGTTATGGCTATCGGTAGTACTTCTGTTGTTTTGAAATCTGAAGATGTGGTGGGTGCCCTACTCGGTGAAGAGATGCGAAGGAAGGTATCCATCAGTTCAAAGGAAGCCCTAACCGTTCGTGGAAGACCTAAAGAGAAAGGCAAGAAGAATGAGAAGCGTGGCAAGTCCAAATCCAAAGGGAGATCGAAATCTCCTGGAAAGTCCAAAGTCATTTGCTGGAATTGCGGTAAACCGGGTCACATCCGTAAGGACTGCAAAGAAGAAAAGAAGAAGAAAAAGAAAAAGTTCGATTCTGATTCTGAGTCCGACAAGGAAGATGGCGATGCCTTTATTGCGGCTTTGGCGACTCATGCAGGTAATGATGCCTGGCTAATTGACTCAGGTGCATCTTTTCATATGACTTCCAATAGAGATTGGTTTTCTGAATATGAAGGATTTAATGGAGGTAAGGTGTACTTGGGTGATGATTCACATCTAGACATTGTTGGTCGAGGTAAAGTTAGAATCAGGTTTTCTGATGGTAGAATAAAAAGGATTAATGGTGTGCTGCATATCCCTGGATTAAAACGAAACTTGTTATCTGTGAGCAAACTGATAGATGCAGGTGTGCAGGTAGTCTTTTCTGAAGCAGGATGTAAGATGATTAAGGGTGCTATGGTAGTTGCTAGAGGTGTCAGGTTTGGCACTTTGTATAAGCTTGAAGCATACACTGTTGAGTGTAATAGCACTTCTGTAAAAAGTAAATCTACGGATACTTCACTGGAAGATTTGAAGGTTTCACCTTCAGCAGATGGAAATGGTTTTTGGGTACCTAAGGGTGCTCTTTTGTCTGAAGCAAAGTTATCTGCAGAGAAGACTATGTTATGGCACCAGAGACTTGGCCACATTGGAGAAAAGGGTCTAAGGACCTTGAAAATTAAAAACCTTGTTGAAGGTTTGAATGACTGTAACCTTGACTTTGATTTCTGTGAGCATTGCATTTATGGAAAACAAAACCGCGTTCAGTTTTACTCGAGTTCTCATAAAACTTGTGGTGTTTTGGATCTTATCCATTCTGATGTGTTTGGTCCAGTAGATGTCTCTTCGATTGGAAAATCCACATATTATGTTTCATTTATTGATGATTTTAGTAGAAGGACATGGGTTTATTTTCTAAAGAGTAAATCTGAAATTTTTAGTCGTTTTAAAGAATTTAAAGCAATGGTTGAGTTGCAGACTGGAAAGAAAATAAAATGTTTGAGAACTGATAATGGCGGTGAGTTTTGCTCTAATGATTTTGATAGATTCTGTAAAGACTGTGGAATTAACCGGCAGAAGACAACTCCGTATTCTCCACAGCAGAATGGAGTTGCAGAAAGAATGAACAGGACACTGATGGAGAAGGCTAGGAGTATGTTGAGTGGTGCTGGTCTCGAACAAAAGTTTTGGGCTGAAGCTGTTGCCACTGCTTGCTACCTGATTAACAGGTCTCCTACATCAGCTCTTGTTGATAAAATGCCTATGGAAGCATGGTCAGGTCACAAGCCTTCATTGAGACATCTTAGAGTTTTTGGTTGCGAGGCATATGCACATGTGCCAAAGGAGAAGCGAACAAAGTTAGAGAACAAGGCTGTGAAATGTATCTTCATCGGGTATAGTTATGGTGTGAAAGGATACAAGCTTTGGGACCCTGTTGCACAAAAGGTAATTCACAGTAGAAGTGTTATTTTTAGAGAAATTAAGTCTCCTTCTGTTACATTGCAGCCAGAACAGACTAAAAAAGAAGATGTGATTCAACTTCCTTCTACACCTGAAAGAATTGAATCGAGACCCCTAGATAGGCAAGAATTTGAGGAGAGCTCGTCTAGCTCTGAATCTTCAGAAGAGGAGGAAGAACCTCCAACTCAGCTTGTTCGAAGGTCTACAAGACATAGACAACCACCTAAAAGGTATTCACCTGATGATTGGAGATGTATTTTTGCTCTGAATACTAGTGTGGATGAACCGAAATCTGTAGAAGAGGCATTAGGTATGAATGATGCAGAATCCTGGAAGATTGGTATGGAGGAAGAAATGGCAGCTTTGAAAAAGAATGATACATGGGATCTTGTACCATTGCCTGAAGGACGAAAACCTGTTGGTTGTAAATGGGTGTTCAAGAAAAAGATTGGTTCAGATGGAAGCATTGAGAAGTATAAAGCAAGGTTGGTTGCAAAAGGCTACTCTCAGGTTGAGGGTGTTGATTACGGTGAAATATTTTCTCCTGTTGCAAAAATGACGTCCATTAGATTTTTGCTTTCTATTGCTACTGCTTATGATTTAGAGGTTGAGCAAATGGATGTGAAAACAGCTTTCCTTCATGGTGATTTGGAGGAAGATATTTATATGTCACAGCCGGAGCACTATGTGGTGAAAGGCAAAAGTAATTTGGTCTGTAAATTGAAGAAATATTTGTATGGCCTCAAACAAAGTCCTAGGATGTGGTACCAGAAATTTGATACATATGTGTTGAGTTTGGGATTTGAACGTTCTAAATCAGATCACTGTGTTTATTATAAATCTTATGGTGATCATTTCTTATTCATTGCATTGTATGTTGATGATATGTTATTCATTGGCAAAGGGAAAGGTATGATTTTAGAACTGAAGTCTCAGCTCGCTGCTAAATTTGAAATGAAAGATCTTGGTGCAGCAAAGCACATTCTTGGGATGGAAATTAGAAGAGATGGGGTGAACAGAAAGCTATGGCTAGGCCAGAGTAAGTATGTGAATTCAGTGTTACAGAGGTTTAACATGCAGAATTGTAGACCATTGAGTGTTCCTTTTACAGTTGGAATGAAACTATCTATTTCAGATTGTCCTACATCCCCATTGGAGATGGAAGACATGAGCAGAGTGCCTTACCAGAGTGCGGTTGGAAGCTTGATGTATGCTATGGTCTGTACTAGACCAGATATTGCCCAAGCAGTGGGAGTACTTTCTAGATATATGTCTAATCCTGGTAGAGTTCATTGGGATGCAGTCAAAAGAGTCTTCAGATATTTGAAGGGTACTTCAGAGTATTTTTTGTGTTATCATGGTAATTCAGTTGGAGACATGACTTCCCTTGATATCCATGGTTATGTGGATTCAGATTGGGCAAGTGATATTGATAGCAGAAGATCCACCAGTGCTTATGTGTTTACTTTGTTTGGTGGTGCAATTAGTTGGATGAGTAAGCGACAGGCTGTGGTTGCTTTATCCACTACTGAAGCAGAGTATATGGTAGCTACTCATGCTTGTAAAGAGGCCATTTGGCTTAAGAGACTGTGTTCAGATATTGGAATAAAACAAGGTACAGTGACAATTTACTGTGACAGTCAGAGTGCAATTAGCCTAGCTAAGAACCCGACATTTCATGCCCGGACCAAACATATTGATGTTCAGTATCATTTTGTTAGAGATATGGTCGAAGATGGTAGGGTGAATCTGGTTAAGGTGGAAACTTTGATGAATGTTGCAGATGCTTTAACTAAGGCTGTGAGCACAGAGAAGTTCAGATGGTGTTCAGAGTCTATGGGCCTTATGGCCCCTAGCAATTGATTCATTGTGTTGACATTCCCTTCCGCTCATGCAAGGTGTTCGACAAGTGGGAGATTTGTTGGGAAAAATGGTGTCTCAACCTTGCATTTATGTGAGGTTACTATTTATAGTAAGTTTTCATTTGAGCATGAAATGGTGCGAAACTCTCCCTGAAGCTTCTGGTTGGCTAGATAAGCATTCCAGTAAAGTTGCGTTGCAAGGTCACAGCTAGTTTTGAAGATATTAAAGTTTTCGTCTTGGAGGGGTGCAATAAAATGTTTAAACTTAAATTTGGGGACTTTAGAGGCTCCTAAACACCCTGAAAAGTGGCCATAACCGGTGAAGCGGGTTACGAGGTGATAGAGCACTTTGCGAGCTTTCCGGCGCTTCAAACGGTTCGTCGATCGGACACCCGGTTCTCAAGTTATGGCCTCTGGAAGTTTGTACTCCTGAAATAGGAAAAATAATTTGTATCGGATACATAAATGAGCTGTAAAAGGGAGCGACACGTGTTGATGTGTGCTTTAACATGTCATAGAAGGGAGATAAGGTCGGCTACACCTTATTGAGTGGTTTTAGCCCATGGTTTTGTAATACCATTTGACGGTTTCTTGTATTGTATCTCCTATTTATGAGGTGTGTGAGATAGAGGTTATGTGTAAGAGTCTCATGGCTATTGAGTTGCCTCTGAATCTCTGATTAGTGGTACTCCTGTGAAGAGCTTGCTCTGCAAGTATGTTGTAATCTGTTTTTGATTGCTGAATAAAATATTGAGCTGCTTTTGGAGGGTGGGGTTTTTCTCCCGAAAGGGTTTTCCCCACGTAAATCACTGTGTTGTGGTATGAATGCTATTATATCTATTTCTATTTTCTATAACTGTTGTAACGATCTAAAAAAGTTTTGCATTACCCTCCTCTCAAGGTTAGCGTAAGAAGTTGTTTCCGCTACTTAACTTCCTTACAAGTGGTATCAGAGCCTGATCAACTTTGGTTTTAATTGTGGGCAGTTGGGTTTTTTAAACTAATCCAGATTTGAGTGGGAGCTTGTGCAGAAGACACTTTTTGATCTTGTTGCAGGAATATTCAGATGGCGAGTTCGTCAGGGAGAATAGAGGTGGAGAAATTTAATGGAAGTAATTTTGAGATGTGGAAGCTGAAGATGGAAGATCTGCTAATAGATCGAGATCTTTGGGATGCTGTTGATGCGAATGTCCAAAGGCCCTCAGATCCTACTGCGGCAGCTCAGTATGATGTTATGGACCGAACAGCCAAGGGTCTAATCAGACTGTGCCTGGCAGACTCTGTTCTAATCAATGTCCATGAAGAAAACTCTGCAAAGAAGCTATGGACTAAGCTTGGTGAGATGTATCAAGTGAAATCTTTATTAAATCAAATTTTCTTAAGAAAGAAATTGTATTCCTTGAAGATGGAAGAGGGTGGACGAATTGCAGACCACCTGGAAGCATTCAATATGTTGGTGGCTCAATTAGTATCCATCGGTGTTAAGATGGACGAGGAGGAGAAATGTCAGATCTTGCTTTGTTCTTTGCCTGATTCGTGGGATTCTCTTGTTATGGCTATCGGTAGTACTTCTGTTGTTTTGAAATCTGAAGATGTGGTGGGTGCCCTACTCGGTGAAGAGATGCGAAGGAAGGTATCCATCAGTTCAAAGGAAGCCCTAACCGTTCGTGGAAGACCTAAAGAGAAAGGCAAGAAGAATGAGAAGCGTGGCAAGTCCAAATCCAAAGGGAGATCGAAATCTCCTGGAAAGTCCAAAGTCATTTGCTGGAATTGCGGTAAACCGGGTCACATCCGTAAGGACTGCAAAGAAGAAAAGAAGAAGAAAAAGAAAAAGTTCGATTCTGATTCTGAGTCCGACAAGGAAGATGGCGATGCCTTTATTGCGGCTTTGGCGACTCATGCAGGTAATGATGCCTGGCTAATTGACTCAGGTGCATCTTTTCATATGACTTCCAATAGAGATTGGTTTTCTGAATATGAAGGATTTAATGGAGGTAAGGTGTACTTGGGTGATGATTCACATCTAGACATTGTTGGTCGAGGTAAAGTTAGAATCAGGTTTTCTGATGGTAGAATAAAAAGGATTAATGGTGTGCTGCATATCCCTGGATTAAAACGAAACTTGTTATCTGTGAGCAAACTGATAGATGCAGGTGTGCAGGTAGTCTTTTCTGAAGCAGGATGTAAGATGATTAAGGGTGCTATGGTAGTTGCTAGAGGTGTCAAGTTTGACACTTTGTATAAGCTTGAAGCATACACTGTTGAGTGTAATAGCACTTCTGTAAAAAGTAAATCTGCGGATACTTCACTGGAAGATTTGAAGGTTTCACCTTCAGCAGATGGAAATGGTTTTTGGGTACCTAAGGGTGCTCTTTCGTCTGAAGCAAAGTTACCTGCAGAGAAGACTATGTTATGGCACCAGAGACTTGGCCACATTGGAGAAAAGGGTCTAAGGACCTTGAAAAATAAAAACCTTGTTGAAGGTTTGAATGACTGTAACCTTGACTTTGATTTCTGTGAGCATTGCATTTATGGAAAACAAAACCGCGTTCAGTTTTACTCGAGTTCTCATAAAACTTGTGGTGTTTTGGATCTTATCCATTCTGATGTGTTTTGGAAAACAATTTACTGTGACAGTCAGAGTGCAATTAGCCTAGCTAAGAACCCGACATTTCATGCCCGGACCAAACATATTGATGTTCAGTATCATTTTGTTAGAGATATGGTCGAAGATGGTAGGGTGAAGCTGGTTAAGGTGGAAACTTTGATGAATGTTGCAGATGCTTTAACTAAGGCTGTGAGCACAGAGAAGTTCAGATGGTGTTAAGAGTCTATGGGCCTTATGGCCCCTAGCAATTGATTCATTGTGTTGACATTCCCTTCCGCTCATGCAAGGTGTTTGACAAGTGGGAGATTTGTTGGGAAAAATGGTGTCTCAACCTTGCATTTATGTGAGGTTACTATTTATAGTAAGTTTTCATTTGAGCACGAAATGGTGCGAAACTCTCTCTGAAGCTTCTGGTTGGCTAGATAAGCATTCCAGTAAAGTTGCGTTGCAAGGTCACAGCTAGTTTTGAAGATATTAAAGTTTTCGTCTTGGAGGGGTGCAATAAAATGTTTAAACTTAAATTTGGGGACTTTAGAGGCTCTGAAACACCCTAAAAAGTGGCCGTAACCGGCGAAGCGGGTTACGAGGTGATAGAGCACTTCGCGAGTTTTTCGGCGCTTCAAACGGTTCGTCAATCGGACACCCGGTTCTCAAGTTATGGCCTCTGGAAGTTTGTACTCCTGAAATAGGAAAAATAATTTGTATTGGATACATAAATGAGCTGTAAAAGGGAGCGACACCTATTGATGTGTGCTTTAACATGTCATAGAAGGGAGATAAGGTTGGCTACACCTTATTGGGTGGTTTTAGCCCATGGTTTTGTAATACCGTTTGACGGTTTCTTGTATTGTATCTCCTATTTATGAGGTGTGTGAGATAGAGGTTGTGTGTAAGAGTCTCATGGCTATTGAGTTGCCTCTGAATCTCTGATTAGTGGTACTCCTGTGAAGAGCTTGCCCTGCAAGTATGTTGTAATCTATTTTTGATTGCTGAATAAAATATTGAGCTGCTTTTGGAGGGTGGGGTTTTTCTCCCGAAAGGGTTTTCCCCACGTAAATCACTGTGTTGTGGTATGAATGCTATTATATCTATTTCTGTTTTCTGTAACTGTTGTAATGATCTGAAAAAGTTTTGCATTACCCTCCTCTGAAGGTTAGCGTAGGAAGTTGTTTCCGCTACTTAACTTCCTTACAGTCCTCTATATACGCATGGTACGTGAGGCACAATACGTGAATACCAGTCTATCACAAGTGTGGGCCAAGAAGGTTAGTTAATCCCTTCAAACCAGTCCTTCACCCTATCTTGGTATCACCCAAGATTTAGGATTTCACTAAACATGATATGAGATGGATTGGGCTACAATTTTAGTTCTCACCCCTTTATATACCCCACCAGAATGAGTGGTTGAGGTCATCCTTTTGGGGTGATGAAATCCCCAAATATGCCTCCTATACAAAATAAAAGGATCTCATGTGTTTCTCTTACACCCAAGATCCATGAAGGTGAGGGGAGAGGATACATACACAATAACCTTAGGAAAACATAGCTACAAAAGTGCACCAGAGATAGAAGAAAATCATTCTCTCCCTTAAGAAATTGAAGTGTTCCTAGATTAGTGATAAAAAGATTGTCTTTGACCATGTCCTATAGAGGATATGTTAGTATTTTTTAATTTTGACTTTGGTAGCCAAAGGAAGCTACTAAAAGGTGCTATCAAAGGCATAATGAACAAAGGTTAGTAGTTAGCACAAATAAATTTTTCTAGTAAAATGTATTGAAATGAAAATTCACTAAAGAACGGGGCGTTTCCACTAATCTATAGGGTGGATATGTTGATCTATTTGCAAATTCATTAGTTTATCAATGAATCCACTAATGTGTTTGCAAACCCACTAGTTTATCAACCAATTCGCTGATTTGTTTGCAAAATTGTTGGTTTATCAATAAATTCACTAGTTTGTTTGCAAACCCACTAGTTTATCAATGAACCCACTGATTTATTTGTAAACCCACTAGTTTACCAACAAATCCACTAATCTGTTTCCAAACGTGATGGTTTATCAATGAATCCATCGGTTTGTTTACAAACCTACTAGTTTATTAGTGAATATTCTAGTTTGTTTGCGAATCCGCTAGTTTATCAACAAAATTTGCTGATATATTTGCAAACCCACATGTTTATCAACAAATTCACTAATCTATTTGCAATCCTGTCAGTTTATTAGTGAATCTTCTTATCTATTTGCAAACTCATTGGTTTATCAACAAATCTGTTGGTCTACAGAGCATATATGCCATAATTAATGGTGTATTTATCAACTTGCAAAGTGATTCCACCCATTCATAGAGTGAACCTGATAATTGATAAAATCATTGTTTCTAGGTTTTAGTAAATGAATTTTCCAATATAGAGGTGAATCTATCAATGTGTGTGAAGCTCAGTCGATTTGTGACTTGTAAATTGTGAAGACTAAAAACAACAAAAATGATAAAAAAAAAAAGACCTGTGATGTGGGTCCACCGGATGTGCTAGAATGTGTATGCTAAAATGTGAGTTCAAAAGAGCACGAAAATACCAAAAAAAAACAAATTAACACAACTTCAAGATTAGGCTAAAAGAGATTAAAAGAACATATACAGATTATGTCAAACCCTTTATTCTATAGATTTGCCCATGATTATTTGGTTAGATGTGTACTCACTCAAAATTTTAGCAACATAACGACACTCAAATGGAAAAGGAGTGAAAGAGAGGATAAAAATGACTAAGGGTTGGATTTATAAGATTTGGATGAGATTGGATGATTGGTCAAGATTGAATATCAAGATCTATGTGTGTAGGGGAAAAAGCGAGACTAGGCTAACATGCCCTAATCCTACCTTTTGACACACATTGCGGAATACGAAAGAGCCTAGAGGTATCACACAATTGGCTACTTCTTTTTGTGGAAGAGAGAGCCACGGGCTACCTATTAGGGTTTCTATTCCTTTGTTGTAATTGAAAGATAAAATGATGCAAGTTCAACTCCTAACCCCAAAGTGCAAGTATGAACTACTAACAAGATTGCAGAATTGAAACTAAACAATGGAAAGCTGTAAACACAAGGACAAGACAAGAATGCAAATGTGTACCCGGAGTTAAAATCTGAGTGGAAATGTTCAGGACGGGGGCGCGGGCGCCACTGTCCTGATTCTGCCCCTGAAACTGTTGTTTTGCCACTTGAAAAGCTGTCTGAAACTTGATGTCTGACAGAAGGACCAGGGCGCCCAGCACCCCTGTCCCAGGGACCAGGGTGCCTAGTGCCCCTATCCTGGTAGGACCAGGGTGCCCCACGCCCCTGTCCTGGTCTTCTGGGTTGGAATTTGGTGTGAAGTTCTATTTCTATCTGCTTCCATCGGATCTGCAACTTGCGGCATCCTTCGAATTCGGAAATCTGCACTTATATCTGAAAAGGGTTGTAAGTGGCTATATAGGGTTTTGTCTTAGTCAAACCCCCACTTTGGTGATTTCCACCTCCACGAATAGCCAAGTTGTATAGTAAAAGTTGTGTGTGTAGACCTTGTGTGTGTGCAATATCCTAAAATGAAAGTAAGCAAACTAGAGCAACCTAGAAAGTAAACCCTAATTGCTTGTAAATGATAATGTAAATGCTCTAAATCAAGATGTTCAGTGATCTAAAGCATGAATACAAATGATATAATGAGGCTTATGCAAAGACATGAAAATAACATGAAATCATACCCAACCCCAACGGAGGGGTACAAGCCAATCTTCAGTCGGTGATCCCCTATTGCTCTTCAATGTCTTCAAAGCCCTAAATGGATGAAATGAAATTGATGAATGCTTGTTGGATGGATGTTGAATGTTGTTTAAGTCTTCAAAGATCTACTCTTTCGCTGCATAGAAGGCCCCTTAAACCAAAATTTGGATCCTTTCAAATGAAGAAAGAGAGCTCTTATATATGAAACCCTAGGTCTTAATTTCAACTTTTGGCCAACCTAGAGATTGAATCTCCCACCAATTTCTTGGGGTTAAGCTTTATTTTATGATTGGATTTCACTCTTAAAATTTCGGGAAAAATGTCCGGGACCGTGTGCACTCCGGGCACCATGGTCCTGACAACTTTTCACCAAATTTTCAGGGTCGTCGGATATGATGATTTTAGAGAGAATCTCAAAGTTACAAGTGATTTCGAGATGTTTTGACCCTCGAAATCAAGCCCCCAAGTTCAAAATAGGACCTAATTAGGGTTTTTGATTAAATGATGTATTAGAGGAATAAAATGAAAGGGGCACACTTTAATGAAAGGGCCCAACTTTATGATGTGGAAGATGATGAAATAGGACCTTAGACCTAATTAATTTAATTAATTAAGTGCTAAAGGGGAAATGCAATGCTAAATGCTAAATGCGCCAAGGCGGGTGCTAAACTAGGTGTGAAATTGTACCACTTTAGCAAGTGCGTACAATTTACGATGCTACATTTAGCCCCCACTTTAGCGGTCATATGAGTACTACGTGCATATGCAAGCTAAAGTATAGAAAAGTAAACATTATTTGAAAAAGGATATATCCATAAGTCTGTCGAACGAAGCCCCCAGCGGTAACTGCAGTACACAGTTAGGAACCGCACCCTACAAAACACACGTTAGATCAAAAAATCACCTAATGCTTACTAAGGAAGGTGATGAAAATTCGAGGGTAGCTATATGGCCCCCCCTGTTTCGGCTTGCTAATTTTAGTGAGTTGAAACAGGGTATCATGTTTACCACTTCGAATTGTTAAAGAATATTGATGACAAATGCTCACAAGAAGATTTGATATGAGATCAAAAACTAATGGAGAATCATTTGGTAAGAAAGAGGACTAAATCTCAATTCCAACACAACAAAGAGTGTGAGGATTTGAGAGTTCTCTAACACAAGATGAAGGATGTAAATGGAAACAAAATGCAAAGAGAAGAAAAGATAAGATAGTTGAAAAGGGTTATCTTGTAGTATGTGTAAAGGAGATCCTTAGAGGAGAAGAGATCTTTGTATAAAAGACACCTATCCCTGAGAGGAATTGTCTTAGACAAATATAACATCTTCTAGAATGAGACAAAGAAGAGAATAAGAATGCAATACTTCCTTCTTTTGCGAGGTGAAAGTGATTCTTAATGAAGGATGACGCTCTTTTTAACCCAATTGGGAGAGTGAATTCATTATGGATGTATTTTACCAAGTGCAAAAGAGGTTGTAGTCAAGGACTTACACCTCTTGTAAGAGAGAATCCTTGAACAAACAACAACAAATGCATACAAGGAATAACATCAAGTAATAAAGTTCACACCATCCACGAAATAGGAAAAAGTGGATCCTTAGATAAAAATAAGGAAAGATCATTGCCTCTCAAGGATAAGGACAATGAGAAGGACTTACGCAATCTTCTAGGGAGAGATTTAGACATAAGAAAAATGTACTACATACTCACATGAGTTCATGCAAGCAAGACATTAGTGTATGTAAAATGCTCCTCACAAGAAGTGGGTAGGATAAGAAAGAGAATACACATCTTCTCCCATATCTAGGCAAAGAGGATTCGAAAGAAAAGATGATCAATATTTCCACACTATTATCCCAAAGGGAAATTTTAACCATAAAAAGAAGAGATGTATGAAGGCACTCTTGTCCCCATAGGAACAAGAGATAACATAGAAAATTAGGCTATTATGTTGCTTCAAAAATATGATTGCACTTGAAATTGTACCATCATGAATGACAATGAGCCCCCAGTAAATGAGCTACCAATGTCACATAATGATGAGCAACATAATAGCCATTAATGTTATTTAAAGACATGATAGACTAAATGAGGTATTTGAATATGACATGCTAAATGCTCAACTATAAGTGAGATCAAAAACATGTATAAAATGATAAAAATTGAAGAAGAAAAGTCACAAGAAATCTTAGAAGAGGGATGAGTGTAATTTATTAGAGCCTTATCCCTAGAGGAAAGGACTTTATGATGAATAGGAGATAAAGATTCATAAGTGGATTTAGAAATTTGAGGGGAGTCATAAAGAGATTTTTTCATCGCCAAGATTTCCTTATGAGGGGAATGAGAGTTGATAGAAGTAGAAGATGATTTAGTTGAAGTGAGATCATCATCACTACTAAATATAGCATTCGCATTAAGAGATGGTCTTTTAGATGCTTTGGTGGGCTTAGAAAGATCATATCCAAGTCCAAATGAATATTCATGCATGTTATGTTCTAAAGGAACTTTAATTCCTTGTTCATTTGTGCCACAACCATTTCCACTATAGCCACTCTTAGCCAAAATGTGAAAACCACGACCATGAAGGGATGCTAAATCAGAGAGGGATGGTAATGCCCCACAGGTCTCAGTGCTATTTGTATTAGAGGAAGATGTTGAAGAGCTATTTGAATCGGAGGTAGCCACAAAGTTGTTACTGAATTGCTTAGACAAAGTGGGCTTCTCTTTAGTTTCTTCCTTAGATTTTCCCTTCTCAATCTTAGGCACTCTATATTCTCCTACAAAAGTAGGGTTAAAGTCTAAAGATCCCCAATCATCATCCAAGAGAGCCTTTTCGGGAGAAAAGATATCTTTGGGAGAAGATTTTGATTGAGTAGAAGGATCAAGAGTACTAGAGGGGACAAAATCCTTAAAGGAAGTAGATGCATTTGAAGTGGTAGAAGGATTGGAAGTAGTTGAACAAGAAGATCCAGTTCGTAATGGTTCTTGAAGATTAGTGTCAACTAGCAAGGTGTACGTTATATTGTCATAAATGAATTTGACTCGCCCATGCAAAGTTGAGGGGACAGCTTGCATACTATGAAGCCAAGGTCTCCCTAATAGAAGATTGTAAGTCCAATTACCAGAGATGACATGAATAGGTGTAGGTAAAGTAACAGGACCTACTATAATAGGTAAGGTTATGATACCCAAACATTCTTTACCAACATTATCAAAGCCTCGAATAGAAATAGAAGAACGTTTAATGAGAGAATGATCCACATTAAGCTTGTCCAATAAATCAATACTACAAACATTAAGGCCAGATCCATTGTCCACAAGGGTTCGTCTTATAGCACTTTCATTGATAATGACTACAATCATAAGAGGATCATATTGATTTTGAATTTCATGAGAAGGTAACTCATCTTGTGTGAACACAATTTGAGCTTTGGGTTTGCTTGTAGAATCAATCGGGGAAGCCATGTTATTATTATTATTATTAGGTGTCACTGCAGGTGGGACATCTAAATTTTTTAAAGCATCTTGTAACATCCCATGATAGGTAGGTGAAGTTTGAACTAAATCCCAAATAGAAATCTTTGCTAGAGTAGTTTTAAGTTGTTCAATAAGATCATAGTCCTTACTAAGCATTTGTGAAATACGAGGAACTTGAGGAAGAATAGGTTGGGAAGGAGGAAGTGAAGTTGGGATAACTGGAGGAGGATTAGGTTGCCTATTGTTTCTTGTGTTATAGGTATGAGCAACCGCATTATAACTCTCTCTAGTCAGTTGCTTAGCATACTCATAAGGGCTCTTAGTAGAATAACCTCCTTGTACAGTAATAATAGGTTTCTTAGGAGTGCAAAAAGAATCATTAGCATAACCACCTTGAACCACTAAGATAGGCCTAGTTAAAGGTTGAGAATTTTGAAAAGGACAAGCACCTTGGATAGTGAAGAGAGGTTTGTTAGGTGTTTCATTCACATGTATCAAATTGATTGAGGATGGTTTAGAGGAATGAACAGAAGTGTTGGAAGAATTATTAATAGTCTTCTCTTGCACTAAAATCTTATCACGGATTAAATCAATTTTAGGAGAGAGACAAGGGGTAGGCATTGATATTCTAGTAGGAAGAGTAATACTAGGAAAGGTCATATCATCCTCTATCATCAAAGGATCTACATGGGGAATAAACTCTCTAGGAGAAGGATCAACATTACTCTCTAAAGTCTCACTTTTGAGAGGGAGATCTTTGAAAGAGATGTTAACCATCTTGCTTTGAACTAGGGTATCCTTATGAGTAGAACCAAGTTGAGGAGAGGGAGATACTTTATTTTCAAAGGGAGAATAATTGAGATTCAAGGAAGGTGAGAAACTATCAAGGGAGTTTTCAATCTTGATTTCATCCCCTTTGGCTAGGGTTCTCTCATGGGGTAGAGAATAATCTACACCTTCTTCTAATGGTTCATCCCAAATAGTGAAGTGATTGAAAGGAATGTTTGAAGTATTGTCAATTTCGGGAGAGGAGATAACATTGTTTATTAATTCCTCATCCTTAGGAGGGAGAGCATTAATAGATGTGTTAAACTCATCCTCTTTCCTCAAAATATGTTCAATATGATCTTTAGGGGAGAGAGAATTAAGGGAATTGCTTATTATTTCATCTTCTTTCTCTAAGGGATACTTATGGGTAAGACCAACTTTAGGAGAAGGGTAAGTGTTTATCATTAATTCATCATCTCTAGTGGGAATTTTGTTGGAAAAGGAAATACCATCACTAGGAAATGTAGGGATAATGTCATCTTCTTGCACAAAAGGATCCTCATGAAGGGAGTGTTTTTTAGGAGCCACAAAGTCATCAAGGGCATCATCCAACAAAGCTTGATCATATCTATTAAAAGGTTTATCTTTTGATTCAAAAGGAGACATCTCTTCATAGAGGGGATCATTGAAAACAACCATGTTACTATATTTAGTGGAAGAGTTGATAGGAATGTACCCTTGAGAGGAATCATTCGACTTATCTTTCTCACCACAACGAAATGGCCTAGTAACAATGTTTATGAGTTTTTGGTAAAATGAAGGTTGGGTATCTTTAGGGTTCAAAAACTCATCCAAAGCTTCATCTAATTCATCTTGGCTATACTCATAATCAACATAATTGCATAAATCATCATAAATATGAACATCTTGCAAATAAAAATCTGACATTTTGAAATAAAGATTGCATAAAACTTAAACACACAATGCAAAGAAACAAAGAAACACACTCTCTTTTTCTTCTCTTTTTTTTTTCTTTTTTTTTTTGAAAATGAAACTTAAATGACACACACTAAATCTAGATCTATGTCTAACAAATGCAATGCAAGAGAAAGCAATAATAAGATTCACGTCGGGTTCACCAAAATGTGTAGGGGAAAAAGCGAGACTAGGCTAACATGCCCTAATCCTACCTTTTGACACACATTGCGGAATACGAAAGAGCCTAGAGGTATCACACAATTGGCTACTTCTTTTTGTGGAAGAGAGAGCCATGGGCTACCTATTAGAGTTTCTATTCCTTTGTTGTAATTGAAAGATAAAATGATGCAAGTTCAACTCCTAACCCCAAAGTGCAAGTATGAACTACTAACAAGATTGCAGAATTGAAACTAAACAATGGAAAGCTATAAACACAAGGACAAGACAAGAATGCAAATGCATACCCAGAGTTAAAATCTAAGTGGAAATGTTCGGGATGGGGGCGCGGGCGCCACTATCCTGATTCTGCCCCTGAAACTGCTCCTAAAACTGTTGTTTTGCCACTGAAAAGCTGTCTAAAACTTGTTGTCTGACAGAAGGACCAGGGCGCGTAGCGCCCTTATCCCAGGGACCAGAGCACCTAGCACCCCTGTCCTGGCAAGACCAGGGCACCCCATGCCCCTGTCCTGGTCTTCTGGGTTGGAATTTGGTGTGAAGTTCTATTTCTGTCTGCTTCCATCGGATCTGCAACTTGCGGCGTCCTTCGAATTCGGAAATCTGCACTTATATCTGAAAAGGGTTGTAGGTGGCTAGATAGGGTTTTGCCTTAGTCAAACCCCCACTTTGGTGATTTCCACCTCCATGAATAGCCAAGTTGTATAGTAAAAGTTGTGTGTGCAGACCTTGTGTGTGTGCAAGATCCTAAAATGAAAGTAAGCAAACTAGAGCAACCTAGAAAGTAAACCCTAATTGCTTGTAAATGATAATGTAAATGCTCTAGATCAAGATGTTCAGTGATCTAAAGCATGAATACAAATGATATAATGAGGCTTATGCAAAGACATGAAAACAACATGAAATCATACCCAACCCCAAGGGAGGGGTACAAGCTAATCTTCAGTCGGTGATCCCCTATTGCTCTTCAATGTCTTCAAAGCCCTAAATGGATGAAATGAAATTGATGAATTCTTGATGGATGGATGTTGAATGTTGTTGAAGTCTTCAAAGATCTGCTCTTTCGCTGCATAGAAGGCCCCTGAAACCAAAATTCGGATCCTTTCAAATGAAGAAAGAGAGCTCTTATATATGAAACCCTAGGTCTTAATTTCAACTTTTGGCCGACCTAGAGATTGAATCTCCCACCAATTTCTTGGGGTTAAGCTTTATTTTATGATTGGATTGCACTCCTAAAATTTCGGGAAAAATGTCCGAGACCGTGTGCACTCCGGGCGCCATGGTCCTGACAACTTTTCACCAAATTTTCAGGGTCGTCGGATATGATGATTTTAGAGAGAATCCCAAAGTTACAGGTGATTTTGAGATGTTTTGACCCCCGAAATCAAGCCACCAAGTTCAAAATAGGACCTAATTAGGGTTTTTGATTAAATGATGTATTAGAGGAATAAAATGAAAGGGGCACACTTTAATGAAAGGGCCCAACTTTATGATGTGGAAGATGATAAAATAGGACCTTAGACCTAATTAATTTAATTAATTAAGTGCTAAAGGGTAAATGCAATGCAAAATGCTAAATGCGCCAAGGCGGGTGCTAAACTAGGTGTGAAATTGTACCACTTTAGCAAGTGCATACAATTTACGATGCTACACTATGGTGGAGGATTAATGAGTGAAATAAATGAATTAAAAATTCATTTTGGGGTACTTAAGGGGACAAGCCAATAAGAAACCAAGAACACTGAGAGGGGGGGGTGAATCAATGTTACCGGAATGGAGAAATTTAACCTTATTAATACAACAACTTATCAACCAATAAACATAAAAGCATACAATAATAAGAAATAATGTAATCACAAATATGAATACCATAACACCATATATTTATATGTGGAAAACCTCAAAGAGGAAAAACCACTGTGGGATTGGAGACCCGCAATATCTATCCACTGATCAGATGAATAAATATTACAATAAGGGGCCTACACATGCAGGAAGACCAATAGCCTAGAGCACACTGCTCATCACGAAAGGAGTCTCACTTACTACATATAACATCAGACAACAATCCAGGATGAAGATTGAACTGCAAGTATAGCATCTCCCATGCCTAAGTACAGTTCCAGTTAAGCTCAATACCGGAGGCCTAAAACCTCTTCCACAAACCCAATTCGATCACCAATGATTGATGAAATATTTTGTATGAATGATTAAAACATTATTTGCTTGCATACATCCTCACATATGATCTACAATGAGATCTTACATCATATATATACAAACCTTCGATCACAAACAATAAGGTCAGCCACCAGACAGTAAAACAATTACATAATTACAAAACATGTCAGCCTAAGACCAACCAAATAATATCCAACCCATAAGACATCCCAAAAACACATTGAGAAGTCCAATCCACATGTTACATTAAGTCGATCAATAACCTAGATAATACTGGGACCTAATATAGGTCTACACACGCTAAAGAAATGATCCCAATCAACCAAGTCTTGAACACGATCACCATTAGCATCCCGAATCTCCACTAGAAGCTATACCAACACCACTTATGCATATCATCAAAGATCTTCATCAAAGCTCTACTAGTGAAACCCTCGCCAAAACAAAAAACCAAGTTTACCAGCATATGGGATAACATCCAATCACCAAATCAAAACCAACTGACTGGACATGAGAATGAATAAGCCAATTCCATAACCCAAACATACCAGAGCATACTAGATCATGATGATCCAATCCAACCAGAAATCAAACAACCTACCAGGACCAATCTAAATACCAATAACCAACCAAAGCAACTAGTGTAGCTGATGTTGCCAGTGTTGCCATCAATGACAAACAACAATGCAAAACATAATCAATTCCTCCAAATTGCCAACAATATCCCCATTTGGTATTGATGGCAACACTAGATGTGAAAAACATCCAATTGCCAATAAATGCCAAACAAGTCTCCCCCAATGGAAGACAACCAACAATCTCCCACAACATGGTATGACAATGAAGTTCTAAACAAAATATCTTTGTACCAATTAACCATCCATAGAATTGAACCAAAATCCCCCTATGGGATACAACCAATCTGAAATTTTGTTCCTCCAATAATCTCCCCCTCTGGTTGATATCTCTGTTAAGCTTTGTATTACACATAAGTAACTCTCCCTTTTAATTTTATAACTCCTTATGTTTTTCACATGAATATATCTCCCCCTTTGACATCAATGCCAAAAATATGACATAAATATCAAAGCAAAAACCAAAAACTATTGAATCACAAGGCTAACTACTCCCCCTAAGTAGTGACATCCCCACATCAATCTAGAAAGAGTGATATCTCTGATAATGCATACTGGACTAATGCCAAATAACATCAATCAGGTCTCTACTGGAGGGGCATAAAACCTCAATTTGTCACTTAAATGCTCAAATTATTCCTCAAACCAATCTAACTTACTTGCTTCCACCTACTCTAGAAAATTATACTTGATAGAAATAATAGATGACAATAGTAGCAAAGTTATTACAATGAATAACTACTAGTACAATACAATCCATCCTAATATCCTTCAACATATGCTTGAACCATAGAGCTTGTATATAGTTAGTAGCAGCAACAACATACTCGGCTTCAACAATAGATAAAGAAGTACATGATTGTTTCTATTGATCCATGAAAACAGGATTCCTTTCCAAGAAAGAAAGCTTCACCGAATGAGCTTGTCTGGTTACCTGTATCTCTAACCCAATCCACATCTAAACATTCTCAATGTGTAAAGTCATCATAAAACAAAAACCATACCAGATAGTCCTTGAAAATATCTAAAAAATCCTAGCAACCGGAGCAAGGATTCAACATAATCATTTCCTTATGCAAATATCCATTGCAAACCAATCAAGCCAAGTTCCAATATCCAAGACCATGTGTTGTCCTTATCTAACTGATCCAATTCCTCTTCCATAGCTTTCATCCAACATTCATCCTTTCATTCTTCAATTACTGATACTGGTACTAAAGAAATTAAGCATACCTCATTAGCTGCCAACCTTCTTCTTGTCCAATTATCTGATCTCCCAAATGATTCAGCCTTACATACCTAGGAGTCTTCTGATTTTCTGTTCCTCTTCCAGATCTTCAATTACTGTTGATTTTTCTGATACTGCCAGAGTACCTGGTTCAACATTTTGTCCCAGTAAAGGTGTTACTAGTATAGTTAAGATCATTTCCACTACTGGTTCTTGCTCATATATTCTTATTTGACTTCTATTCCTATCATCCACCTTGATATTACAATTCTCTCCACAATTCTCTACAATCTTTTGTTAAAAAATCTATATTCTTTTCTTTCATTAGAATAACCAAGATATATTCCTCTATCAAATTTAGGATCAAACTTGCCAATGAAATCATCTCTTCTGATATAACATTTACTACCAAAGATTCTAAAATACTTAACTGTAGATGTATGACCAAAACATAACTCATAAAGTGACTCATCGGTAAATCAAACAAGATCCAAGATCCAATAAATCTTTGCGAGTTAACCTCCAAAATACTTCCAAAGATCTAAAAAAGGCTTTCAGATGACTACTAGGGGCAATGCAAGATCTGTCATCAATTTCCCTCCCCCTAAGGTGAATACCTTAGTTGCCAGATGAGTTTCATGTCGGTGCAGGAACAATCTGCTCTACCAGTTGAGTAATCGGGTTATATCCTTTAGCCAAATGAACATCTGGTGCAATTTTGTTGGTTGAGCCTCAGACTTCATAACCCACATCATCTTATGTTCCTTCCGACTGTCATCAAACTTTTGCTTTCCCTTCTCATTACATTTATCACTTCCTGCCGGTAGATCCTTGCTTCTACAAAATCTAGCATTATGTCCCACTTTGTTGCTTGCATAACATGTAACATTGTTCTTCTGAATTGCCTTACTATAGCCTTGACCATTTCTTGACCTGCATTGATTAGCCATATGTCCAAACTTTCCACATGCATGACATTTTATATTTATTTTACAATCTTTTGTCCTATGACCGTACTTCTTACAATTTGCACACTCACCGAGAACCGCATTATTATTCTGATTTGCTCTATTTCTACAATGCCTATCCATATGACCAAATATATTACAAACAAAGCATCTACCATTGAATTTGTAAGCATTGGTTGCCTTACCAGTGACTTCTGATTTTGGATGACCTTCTTCTGATCTTCATTTGCAGTACCAGAGCTCTCTCCATGCTCAAATCCAAGAGCACTAGTGTCTCCAGTGTCCCTCTAATCCTTCAATAATTCATCAAGCTTAGGAGAACTAACCTTGAACTTATCTTTGTACTCATTTGCACTTGTCAGATCATCTCTTAGGATTGTTACCATTCTTTCCAATTCCTGCTCATTGTTATATGTTTTCACCAATTCAATTCTCAACATATCATTTTCATGAACCAACCGGATGCATTCCTGAGATCTATCCTTCAGTGATATACAAATATTTTCTTCCTTCTTCTTCTGTCTTCAATCTCCTTTGACATCCTCATAGTTAAGGCTTGCATTTCATTCCTCATGACCATATTCTCTTGACTCATCTTCTACCATTGTTCCTTAAGGGCATATTTCTCTTCTTCATCCTGATTTTGTAAAGTTCCTTCCTCCTAGCTTGTGTAGTTGATAACCTCTCCCGCAGAGTAAAAAATGAATTCCTTCATAGATCTCAACTCATCTTGCATCTTCATGTTCCTCAATCTTTCAACATCATAGTCTTCAGAGCTACTTGAAGTTCCTTCTTTAAACTGATCTCCATAGATTTCGAAAACATGATCTTCCTCAAGCTATTAAACTTCCTCTGAGGCACAAGGCTCTGATACCAATTGTTGGAAACCAAGAACATTGAGAGGGGGGGAGGGGGTGAATCAGTGTTCTACCAGAATGGAGAAACTTAACCTTTATTAATACAACATCTTATCAACTGGTAAACATAAAATCATTTAATAATAAGCAATAATGTAATCACAAAGATGAACACCATAACACCATAGATTTATACATGGAAAAACACAAAGAGGAAAAACCACAATGGGATTGGAGACCCGCAATATCTATCCATTAATCAGATGAATAAATATTAAAATAAGGGACCTGCACATGCAGGAAGGCCAACAACCTAGAGCACACTACTCATCACAAAAGGAGTCTCACTGATTACATAGAACATCAGACAACAATCCATAATGAAGATTGAACTGCAAATATAGCATCTCCCATGCCTAAGTATAGTTCTAGTTAAGCTCAATACTAGAGGCCTAAAACCTCTTCTACAAACCCAACTTGATCACCAATGATTGACCAAATATTCTACATGAATAATTACAACATTATTGGCTCACATACATCCTCACATATGATCTACAATGAGATCTTATATCATTTATATACAAACCCTCAACCACAAACAATAAGGTTGGCCACTAGACAATAAAATAATTACATAATTATAAAACATGTCGTCCCAAGACCAAACAAATAATATCCAACCCATAAGACATCTTGGAAACACATTGAGAAGTCCAATCCACATGCTACATTAAGCCGGTCCATAACCTAGATAATACCGAGACCCAATATAGGTCCACACATGCTAAAGCAATGATCCCAATAAACCAAGTCTTGAACACGATCACCATCAGCATCTTGAATCTCCACTAGAATCTGCACCAACACCACTTATGCATATCATCAAAGATCTTCATCAAAGCTTTGTCGGTGAAACCCTCGTCGAAACAACAAACCAAGTTTGCCAGGATACAGGATAGCATCCAATCACCAGATCAAAACCAATTGATTGAACTTGAGCATGAATAAGCCAATTCCATAAGCCAAAAATACCAGAGCACACCAGATCATGATGATCAAATCCAACCAGAAACCAAACAACCTACCGAGACCAATCATGATACCAGTAACCAACCAAAGCAGCTAGTGTAGTCGGTGTTGCCAGTGTTTCCATCAATGACAAACAACAATGCAACACATAATCAATTCTTCCAAATTGCCAACAAAGTGCATGTGCTTTATGTGATGGGAGGAGTTGAATTTCACTTAATCAAGGATTAAGTATGTGTACATGATTAGTGGAGGGGATTACATGGAGATGAGGATTATTATTAGGATGCAAGTAGGAGATGTAGGAAGATGTGATGGGTGAGGATAAATATGATTTTTGAATTAAATTTAATTCCAAATTGGAGGAAAGGGGTGATGAAGATTTAATTAAATAAACAAAGGTATTTATTTAATTTATAGATATGGATCTAAGGGGTAGTGTTGAATAGGTAAATTAATTAAATTAATTACCTTAAAAAATAGGATAGAAAGTGGAGGAATAAATATTATTAATTAAATAATAATAAATTATTTAATTAATAGAAATAGCTAGAATAGATGAATAATAGGAATAAATTGATCAAACACGAGTGATCAATTTTATGTGTTTATAATAGCATGTAAAATATGCATTTGATAAATTGATGCCACATTTGCAAATTGTGTGTTGCATACAAGGTCCAAAATAACACATATGTAGATAACAATGATGCATATGCAGGGTAGAACATGGCACACATAGAGAAGAGAGACACATAAGAGAGGAAAATTACCAAATAAGTTGATCATTTATTGCATATGCGTTGATTCTTAACACATACGATATAATATGTTACACATCTGACTAGTAAGCTTTGGAAGGTAAAATCCTGAATTTGATCCTTTTTGTTTCTATTTTTTTGTTGTTTCTCAATTCTGGTTTCTATCCTTTCTATTCTCAGATTAGGATTTTTGTGGTACTAATATTTTTTTTTAGCATGTTTGCAAATGTGGGCTGAAAATTGGAGAACTCAAAGTACTAACTTGTTTGTCGCAAGATCTTGGAACTTATTAGTTTCTTAATTTTCTTGAATGTGTGTGTTTAGTTGTGTACATAACATTTAGATTTCTTATGGGAAATTAAAACTTATCTATGTTGGCATATGATAAATCGGTGACAAAGTATGTTGTCATTGATGTCAATATGTGCTCAAGAAGGTACACCAATATGCACCGGAATGAAGATTGGAAGTGATTTTAGTCAATCGGGATGGAGTGGACCGGTGTCAAGGTTCACTAAGTGTTACTACCAGTTGGTAGTCTCTGTTCAGTTTTAGGGTTTCCAGTATGATCTGTGTGGTCCAACTGATGGTGTTTTGTGAATGTTAAGAATAAGGATCAGGATGCCATGTTATTTGTGTGCACGTGAAGGATTTCCTTGAGGATTTTGCACATGGAGATCAAATGCATTGAATTCCTACCATGGGAATGTGCTATTTTTTGAGCAGTGTATGAAGAGCGTGTGATGGGTTACCATTTTCTAGATGTGGTGAAGATCAGAAGATACAGAGTGACCTGTGATCTGTTTAAGATTGTTTTATTCTATGCAAATTGTTTGGATGGTCAAGATTGGACCACTTGTAATTGTAAACCTAAAATACTTAGGGTTTAGGGTTTATGTTACCGACCTAATTCTTGTCTATAAGGTTGATGAGTTTTGATATTGTTATTGTTGGCAAATGTTGTTTTTGTGTCTACATATTGAGATTCTTGCCAAACCAGAGTGTGAAACCTGTAGAGTGTGATTGCAGAGGAGAGGAGCTGAAAAAGGATTTTCCTTGGCAAGTAGTATTGTTATCAGATCAAAGCTTTACCTATTGACTTCTAATCATTTCAACAAAAGGAAAATCCCTTGACCGGGTAGTTTTAATAGGCTTGTTGTAAATCCTCTAGCCAAGTGACTCAAGTTCATTGAGTTCTTTAAATCCTTCAGTGAGGTAACCTTTAATAGGGTATATAGCCATCCCTTAACCAGGTGACCTTTAATAGGATCGGTTCCTAGCAAAAACTTATTGTAAAGTATTTAACTGGACTAGGCTCCTAACAGAGCGAGCTTCAAAAGAATTCAAAACTAGCTTGTGGGTATTCATCCCCACCGTGGTTTTTCCAATTTGGGTTTCCACGTGAAAAATCTATGTGTCATGAGTTGTGTATTTTTCATGTGATGATTCAATATTCTTGTTTAAGTGATTATGCATGCAAAGCTAGTGGTTATGGTATTACTGATACATCACATGCATATGTATATGGGTGAAGTAGTTATCAAGTGTTGAATGAAATTTGAAGTATTCAGTTTTACCGGTTTAAGATGTCTGAAGTCTTACTGTGTTTAACCGGTATTGCCATGGTTAAGTTCAGTAATGAAGAGAACTAGTTAGAATTGTTTTAACTTGATAAGTTGTGAAGAATTTTTTGTATGTACTGATTCACCCCCTCCCCCTTCTCAGTACCAGTTAGGGTATTTGTTATTCATAATTATTCATCAATCTAATTATCTAGTGCTTTTGCACACTTTATGTTATTTATCCCATAATCTTATGAAATTATCCTCTCCCCTTGCCTTCGTGGGGCCTTGGTGTATGAGAATTCATAAGATTCTTTTATAGGAGAGGTTTTCTTTGGGATTTCATTACTCCTTGGCTTGACCAAGAGAGGTATTCCATTCAAGACACATACAAAAAGGGTGAGTAAAAATTATAGTCTGAGCCCATAATTACTACAAATGTGTCAATTCAAATGAGTTATGGCCATGTTGGGTTGGCTAGAGACTTGAGTGTCTCACCACTGAATGTACATACATGGGTGTCCTTGAATCTTATTAAGAATCTTTAATTAGAGATCAACCTTTTTTATTGAGTTATCATCAAATAGATTGTTGTAAGGGTGTAGAATCACACCTTGTATTTACTTTCCATCTGTATCTTCTTGAGTTGAGAAAATTTTGTTTTTTGATACATAGGCTAATTGCAAACTTGTCAGGTAAAAATTTTGTAAACTGGTGAAGGGTTACAAAATTTGAGTTTCACGACAGTACATGAGATAATACTTCTAAGAAGGAAAAGTACAATCTCTCCTAATTATAAGAGAAGGCTCCCCCTTTCTTTTGAAATTTCTATTTTCCCTATTCTACTTGCTAACTTTACACTAATCCAGGATGTCACAACAAATTCATTCTCTTTTTTCAAAACAAGTTCTATCTAATTCTCTTTTTAGATCAGATTCCTTCTTTTAATTGAAATAACTCAAACTTGTACTAATATTAAAACTATGCTAATTAGGAAGTAAAGTATCCATGAAAGAACAAAGTCTCCTATTACTTACTATTTCTAAAAATGACTTAGGGCGGGCCTTATGTATACGAAAAACTCAAAGTTTCTATCCAATATGTATTTCATATCAACCACTATAACCCAAAATACCGATATATTGCTAGCTCAAATACTTTCAAATATATCGTGACACTTTCTACTCTAACAAGATAACTCAATATAGCATAAAGACTTTAACTTCTTATCCACTCTATTGGCAATAACAATGAAGGAAAACTGTGAGGGGGGGAGGGTGAATCAATTTTCACCAAATTAGATCATCTGTAACAAGAATAAAGATAAAGATAATAACAACACACATAACACCAATGTTTTTGACATAGAAAAGTTGGTCGAGGGAAAAACCACGGTGGGAACCTACCCACAATAAGATAATACTCTCTTGTAGTATGTTTAAATATTACAATAGGGAATGCACATGCATTTAGGAAAACTTCCTAGAGCTCACTACTCAAAATACAATGACCCAGAAGGGTCCAACCCTCAGGGAAGGTTCACTACCTTCTAATAATATTTTGTCTACAATCCAGATTTCATGAACTACAAAGATAGCATCTGCTAATGCCTGATGACAGTTCCAATTAAGCTCATTTGTCTGCCCTATAAGAATCTCTACTCAATACACCATACCAAAATATGAATTCACTTGTTCACACATACACAACTCTCTGATAATGTAGACACAACATCAACACCCAAAATACTTGTATATACCACCTATTTATACAGATAATCAATCTTGACTACAAGGTCGGCCAAAACCCTCAACATCTAATTAAAAAATTATATCACACGATACATAAATCAACCACTAGACCAATATAATGACATAGACAACATATCATGGACCCAAATAAACTCTTTGAACACACACCATCACCGAAAATCCTGCCAAGATCAACCACAACACGCTACACCACCAAAAATACTGCATAACATGAAGAATATCACCAAACCCATAAGATCTTCAAGAAAGTGCAAAAGGATCAATACAGACCACCAAAACAAATAGGACATGATTAGGAAACACCAACAAGCACATTAGAACCATCTGCAATAGCTACAGCAACACCACTTAATAAAATCTTGATCGATCAACATGCTAACAATCAAGAACACTTAACAACAATAATTTGATCTAGAAAGATAACTGGTGGAGCACTAGATCATGAACCATCCAAAATGAAGATACACATGAACATCCATATCACTATCCCAAATCCGCAACCAAAGATATAGTTATATTGGAGCAGAATGGATCAAATACTAGACTATGTCAACAACTGAACACAGAAGAACAATCTTCATACCAGAATCCACAACTTGATCAAATCACCATATAGCATCATGGAATCAATAAAGAATGAGGTATGTCTAGTTTATTTAACATCCCAAATAGATAAACCAACCCGATCAACTCACTGCAAACACTGGATCACAAATACAACTCTCTGCAACACCAAAACACAGGAATATATTGACTTAATGACAACAACATATCCTAGCAGCAACAATATCCTTATGAGTGTAGAATATCTAGATATGAAAGATAGAGGAGAGAGATGGAAGAGAAAAAAAGGGAGATGGATGAACTTGAAGCACTGATTGTTCAAAGATTGCCTAAAGGTGTTGGTAAGTATGATGGAAAGCTTCCTTTCAAATGTTTCTCTTGTAACAAGATAGGACATTTTGCTTCTAGATGCCTAGAGAGAATGGCTAAGTATGACAGGCATGATAAGTTTGATAAGCATGATAGGAATGATAGATATGACAAGCATGAGAAGTATGACAAGCCTTACAAGCCTAACCAAAAGTATAGGAATCATAAGAGCTATTATTATGTTGTTGATGAATCTGAAGGAGATGAAGTTGTATTCCTTGCCATTAAGGAAGATGGACCTGTACCAGTTGATTCCACTAGCTGTACTATTGAGGAGAAAGCTTTAGCTGCTAAAGTTGAAGAGAAAGATGAATGGGTGATTGACAGTGGTTGTTCACATCATATGAGTGGTGATAAAAGAAAATTTGTGAGTATGGAAAGATATGATGGTGGAATAGTTATATTTAGAGATGAAAAAGCCTATGTGATCTGCAGAGAGGCTCTATTTCTTTTGATGGTAAGCATAACACTGATGATGTCTTGTATGTTAAAGGTTTGAAGCATAATATTTTGAGTGTTGGACAGATGGTTGATAAAGGTTATGATCTACAATTCAAGGATGGTCAATGCAAGATCTTAAATGCCTTCGGTATAGAGATTGCATCTGGAACTAAGACTAAAGGTAACATTTTTCATTTGAATGATGGTGAGAAAAGTTGTTTGATTGCTCACATTGATGAGAGTTGGTTATGGTATAGGATAATGTGTCATGTAAATTTTGATTCAATGATTAAGATTAGTTCTACACATGATGTTAGAGATCTGCCTAAGATTGTTAATCTTGCTAATCTGGTATGTAAGGAATGTTAGTTGGGAAAGTAAACAAGAATTTCTTTCAAGAACAAACAATATACATCTAATGGATTACTAGATCTTGTGCATATTGACCTGTGTGGACCTATAAATGTTAGAAGTGTGCAGGGTGATAGATATTTTATGCTACTAATTGATGATTATTCTAGGATGATATGGGTTGTATTTTTTAAAGGATAAATTCAAGATATTCAAAGCTAAGGTTGAGAGTCTGTCAGGATTGAAGGTGAAATGTCTGAGATCTGATAGAGGTGGAGAATTAGGTTCCAATGAGTTCAGTTCATTCTATGAGAAGCATGGGATCATAAGACAACTATCTACTCCTAGAATCCCTCAGTAGAATGGAGTTGTTGAGAGGAAAAACCTCAGTGAGCAATATTGTTGGAGTCTACTTCTCTAATCCATCCTCATAATGAAATCTATTACAAATTTTAGGGCACCAACCCAAGGAGATACAACCCCTGATTTAGGGCACCAACCCAAGGAGAACCAGCCCTTGCACCGAGCTACAACTCAGTGATCACAATGATAACATTAAATACAAAATTAGTTATACTGTTACAAGTGAATCTTGTAACCATTGCGTATACTTCACTCTGCTGGTGAGATACCTTCTCTGCTACATTAGTTCACCTCTCTTTGTTGTTTCTTTACAAGTTTACACTCTACTGGTTACCTTGATCTGCATTTGCTTCATCGTATCTCTCCTTCACTGTGCTACACTTCAATACCCTCTGCTATCTTCCTACTGGTACAAGCACCTACCGATTATCTTCTCTGATGCAATCTAGCTACTTTACCAGTTTCTCAAACCATACAGATTGAACCCTATGTTAAACCCTATCACCAGTTTAACCTTCACTCACTCAATCACTATTATCTTTTGTTATTTTCACTCTGACTGATCTAACTCTCTTATTCAGTAGCTATACTCTCTCCCATCCAATGACACTTGACAATATCTTTGGCTTGCATGTTTATAGCGCAGTCTTCCTGCCAAAAGCCACATTCAAACTCGGTGCCTTAGGGTTTTCTCCATTGATCATGAGGCACATTGAATCCAATCAAAACTGATTAGATCACAACTCAGATATGTCTGCCTACACATATCCACCATTTTTGTTCCTTCCATAATACACATTCTATGTTTGGCATTATGCATTCAATATGTCGGTTCATCCCTTGGTCAAACACCATAAATGGCTTATTTATTTCCTTCATCAACCTAACCTGCACAATCAATTTGTCATGGATCTTGAGCTGCAAACCTTTGTCGTGAATCCTTGAGCTTTACAATCACCATTAATTCCAGACCAACCACCAACTACCTTACTGACCTCACTTCACCAAGTTGTGCATGTTCCATCTGCCAATTCATGTGTGCTTGCCACTTCATCTCCATGTGGCATCATTATCGGTATCCACCTCTTCTCACTGAGTCAGTTCATTCTTAGTCACTGACCACACACTTGACTGTGTTGGCTTGATGATGATTGTAATAAATTTATCACTTGTTGTCATTGATGAAACACTCTCACACACACATATGATTATATTGACTACCATTATAACTTCAATTGTTTACACTGTTAACCAGTATGTTTGAGGTTTATCTTTAACCAGTACTTTGTGTCAACTGGTTGTGCATAAGAGACAACCTATGGTTATACTAAGTCAGCATCAAGATGAAGATCCATATGGAGATCAAGAAAAGATTCATGGACAATGGTTCATATGTTTTATTCAAACCGGTATTGATTGTTCCAAGTGGTATTTGGTTATTTTTGTGATGATTTACCTACACTGACTACTTGGCGGTTATTTCTGTGATGAGTTACCTGCACTGACTACTTGGCGGTATTTTTTGTGATGAGTTATGATCACATGTCTAGATACACTGCACCTAGGAAATTGTGTTTGGATTTCCTTGGACCGACATAAGATTTGAATGTCTATTTAAAGACATCTTAGTGAATAATTTAAGAGAGACATTATGTTATTGATGGTATGCATGAAGAGTGAAAGTTTTTGTTGAATAGTGATAAGTGTTAAGATGAAGAGTGTGTTGAAGAGCAGTGTTGAATGTACTTAGAAGGATCTGATCAAGTATTGTGCTACTCAGAATAGATCAAACCATTCTTGTTGTTTTCTAACCATTACAACATAATCAAATCCCTTAACTGGGTAAGTTCTAACAAGGTGATCCATTAGTTTGGATTCTAAAATCCTCCACCGAGGTTACTCCTAATAGGGTACTACCTTTAACAGGGTACAAGCTTCTAATCAAGCTTTGGGATCTCTAACAAGATTTTCTCCTAGCAGAGCACTTTGTAGACCTTAACTGGTCAGTTATCCATTATTGCAGATAGTTAAATTGTGCGTTCCATCTCACCATGTTTTTTACCTATTTGGGTTTTCCACGTATAAACACTTGTGTTATGGTGGATGCTTTACTTTTTGTGGATGTTGTTATATCATTTTGGATTGCATGCATTGTGTTTAAAAGCTTTGTTAAGTTCATCTACCGGTTAGTGTTTGAAGTAGTGTTTTTTTTGGTGTCACTGATTAAACCCCCCTCTCAGTTCTTTTCAAGTCCATCAGACTGCTATACACCTACCAGTCCACTAAACCTACCAGCACATGTCACCTTGCCGATTAACCTTCTTGCCAATGACATCTTGTTCTTTCCGATGTAGTACCTTTGCCTAGTCATTGAAACATGTTAGTTCACCACATGCATCATGTTCATCATCAGTTGATGAGGGCCTTTTGCTTCTGCACTTCTTTGCATACCAGTAACCACCTAGATGACTATATGTCATCATTCTTCAACATAATGCACTGATGCAACATCTTTTTCAATCTGCATCCTGATAACTCCATGTGTGTTACTACAGAGCCTCAAGCATCATTTGACTGAGTTGCATCTTCTCCTGATCGACAACATATCCTTTCCTTCATGCCAGTGAAACCCATTGATAACACCAGGTCATCAAGCACCAACTATTCTACACCAACCTTCATCCGCATCCCAATATGATCATGTATGTTCCTACAGAGTTAGTAGCATCCTTCTTCATCTAATTGGTTCTCCTCTATACTAGTTTTTCAAGATGACAATCACACCATCTCAACTCCTCATTCTTCCTTTACTGTCCTGGCAGCACACCTTTTTTCACTTGCTTATCCAGTGTGCATTTCTGATCTCATTCTCTAGAGGCTTCCTCATCTTCCACTTGTCCATCTGGTCTCTGCATTCAATCACCTACCTATCATAGGGAGTCATTTTATCGATACAAGTGTGAGTTTACTTCACTGAGGGGAGGATACATCTTCATCTTGACATATATCCCAGTATCTTTCTGTATGTCAGCCTACTCACAGAAGCATCATACTCTGACATCCTATTACTTAACCTGTGATAGCTTCTTCATCTGATGGGAGTTCTTCTAGTTAACATCATACTAGAAATCTAGTGGCCTGCCCAAATCATCTTCGGTGTTGATGTGATTCAAATAATATTCTACCTCTTCATCACAATTAGCCTCCCAGTATGCCTTATCTTTCATGCTAGTTGTATGCATCACTATGTCAACAACCTTTTACTCACCAGTCTCTTAACTGCACCACTAGCATATCGATACATACTAGTTCATCCTTCTGCATAGTGATGGTCACCAATAACAACACATCAATTCTTCTCATATACCAGTTATCCTTCTATACCAATTGACATCAATGATAGTAGTACCAACAATCTATCACTCCAGTTGCATTCTTCTATCACAATGACAACATATACAAGAAGGTAAGTGTTGATAAACACTAATACCAAGTCATCGGTTCATACAAGAGAGATCCAAAACATGTCATGCCATGAAAATATTCCCCAGTATACATCTATTGTAAACATACCCAGATATGGAAGATCTGGGTAGTCATGGATAGATGCAGTTGTAGGACAAAAGATGCAAGTCAAAATGAAAATCCACGAAATCAAACAAGTCACCCATGCATGAAAAACTAATGTCTCTTGCCAAGAGTAGGATTAGGATGAAGGATCAAACTGCTAGGTGAGGGAAGGATTCATCCCTAGAGCAAAGGATAGGGTGGGTGGATTTGGACTAGGCAATTGACTAGATGGCCTTGAAGACCAACTTACAAACTTGGGACTGACCTCAAAACTTAATGAAGCTCACACAAAGGCACAAACTCAAGAAATAGGAGACAAAAGCTCAGTTTGATGGGACAATCTTTATTCACGATTTAGGTGAAGACTCATCATCATATGAGTGATTATTTTGGCGGGAAAGGAGGAATGTCGTTGTGGTCAAATTGTATAGTGAGGGTGATGGATATAAGGTGATGGAGCATTGACTTGATAGATGATGGATCTAGATTATTTACCTTAGCACCTTCATGCAAGTTTTCATTGAGATACTTGCCCATAGCACCACAAAGTGGTTTTCACTAATGGACGAATTGAATTTTTTTGGTTTCTTTACTCTCTTTTTTTTTGTGTCACAAGACACCTATTTACCAGGTTTTCACCAGAGTGACGATCTTTTTCTCTTTTTTTTTGTATTTTTTCTTATTTTTTTATTTTTTTGGGTTTTTTGATGACCTTCTGAGGACGAGGCATAGAATCTCTTTAAGTGCATGATGTTTATTGGATTATCCAAAGGATCTCCTTTAGGAGTAGCCAACTAGTATGCCCCTGATCCATACTTTGTTGTGATCACATATGGTCCAAGCCAATTAGGCTTGAACTTGCCTTTCTCCTCTCTTTCTTGAAGGTTTCTTTGATTTTCCATGAGGATGAGATCACCGATTTCAAATTCTCGGGTTCAGACCTTCTTGTGGTAACTCAAGCATAGGAGATTCTGATATACCCAGAGATGGTTTAAAACCTTGAGGCACCTTTCATCCAATTATTCTATCTCTTGTAGTTTGGCAACCCTATATTCCTCATCTAGGAGGATATCCTGTAGCGACACCCTTAGAGAGGGGATCTCGATCTCAAGAGGGAGGATGGCTTCAGAGACAAAGACAAGGGAATATGAGGTGGTGCATGTGGGTGTGTGGATGGAGGTGCGGTAAGCCCACAGAGCAAGGTGGAGTTGGAGGTGCCAATCATGGCCAGCTTCATTGACTGTCTTTTTGAGGATTTTGATTAAGGTTTTGTTAGAAGCCTCAACTTGATCGTTACCTTGTGGGTAATACGGGCTTGAGAAACGATGTTGGATGTTGAATTACTGACAGAGCTCTTTAACATCCTGATTTTTGAATGGTTTACGATTATATGTGATGATGACTTTGGGGATTCCATATCAGCAGATTAAATAGTTCAAGATGAATTTGGAGATTTGTTTTCCAATGGTGAAGGGGAAGGGAATGTATTCCACCCACTTAGTGAAATATTTGGTGGCGGTGATAATGAATTTGTGACCATTGGAGGATGTAGGGTGAAATTTCCCAATGATATCGAGCCCCCACTATGAGAAGGGCCAATGTGTAATAAACAAATGCAATTCCTATGATGGTGCATGGATCTTGTTGTCGTGTTCCTCGTAAGGGACACATTTCTTCACATAATTATATGCATCTACCTGCATTGTAGGTCTGTACTATTCTGTTCACAAAATATTTTTAGTGTGAGTGAGACCACATGAGTGTGCCCCATAGATACCTTCATGCACTTCATGTAGTGCCTATTCACCCTCTTGTTTGTCTAAACACCTTAGGAGGGAAACATCGAAATGCCTTCTGAACAAGGTGTCTCCAAGAATAGTGTATCGAGCACATCAATGGATGAAAGTTTGTTGTTGGGTTTCGGTAAGGTGTGGGGGAATGGTGTTGTTTCTTAAGTAAGTGAATTTCTCTTGATACCAGGGGGATTTGGGACCAACGAGTATGCATTGTTGGCATTTTAGCATTAAGTTGTCATTGGTGTCAACTGGTTTGACAATGTCACTGGTAAGAAAGAAGGAGTGACCGGTATGATGGCAATTCACATGAGAGTGAGGAGACATAATGAAGGCTTACCGGTAAGGCATAAATCGAGATGAAGACTGTGTTTATATTAACATGTTGAGTAACAACTGGTAGAGCTATAAACTTGTCTAGACATTGGCTGCCTTTTTTTGATGAAGAGGCAGAATGTTAAAGTTATCACAAACCACTGGAGTTGAAGATGTGTTACTGATGTAGTGTGCACTATCGATTAGCAGAAGAAGGTCTCATTAGTAAAGGGATGTACCAATATGATTTTTCTAAATGATCAAGTATGAGCTGACTGTGTGTCGATGAGATAAGTGATTGACCATTGTGATGCCATGTGGAGCTGAGGTGGCAAACATGCAGAGGTCAGTGAAGCCTCCATCGACATGGTTGTTGAAATAGCTAGTTGACATTAATGAAACAACCACAAATCATGGGATTGTAACTAACTAATGCAACTCGAGGAAGAAAGGATGATAGAGGAAGATCAGGGAATAGTTGGCACCTGGATCAATGCAAAGGAAATCCGATTGCAAGAAGACCTCAAAAAGGAAACAGATGAGCGTTTTATGAGTCGACAAATTTCAAGGTAGGAAATCTTGTACGTGATTTCTACCTTTAGAAAGTATGCATTAGATAATGGGAAACATGTACATATGCATCTCTAGAGTATAGGTAATCAATCCAAAATAGACTAGATCGAATCTCATGAAGATTATGTCGGGTAAACGAAACCCTAGCCACTCAGTGTTTGAATGCATTCTCGACAAGAAATCATGATGTTAAATATATGGGATCAAGATAGAGCAAGATGATGTTGTAGAGAAGAAAAAAGAGAAGAGAGATTAAGTACAAAGAATAATTTTGGTCTTATAAGTTATTCTAGGAAAGTTGCAGAGTAAGTGAGAAAGAAAATCGATGAGAGGGTTTAACCAGTAGTAATTGGGTACCAGTATAATTATAGTTCAAAAGTTAAGAAAACTGGCGAGGTGTGGTAGAGCAAGAATAGAATCCAAGTGTAATACAGTGTGTTGTGAGACTGTGAGAAAGAGAGATAATAGAGGCCAAGAATCAGAGAGAGTAATCTCACAACCGGTAGTGTGAGATTCAGTGGAGAAGAAAATACAGTCAATCGACCATAAGATATTTGATCTAGAGTTACAGAATTCATTTGCAACAAGAAGCCTTAACTATATCTAAATTTTATTTCAATATACATCGCCAAGTTGGAGCTTGGTGTAGGGGTTGGTGCTCCTTGGGTTGGTGTCATAAAACAGAAGGGGTTGGTACTCCTTGGGTTGGTGCCCTAAATCTTTGTAATCCGGTGTTTTACTTGTGAGGCTAGATTGTAGCAGTAGTCTCCAACAACTTTTCTCACCTAGGTTTTTCCCATATTGGGTTTTCCTCATACATCTGGTGTTGTGGGTTGCACTTGTGTGATTGATCTCTTTGGTTTTTCTTTCTACTTCACCATTTTGATTGTTTAGTGCTTAAGTTAATAACTGGTATTTTGAAGTTTCTTTGAAAGGTCAAAAAGTTTAGGAACCACTGATTGACCCCCCTCTCAGTGATACTCTGTGTTCAACAATTGGTATCAGAGCATAGGTTCCTAGTTATCTTTAAACCTTGGGTAGATTCTAGATGTTGAACACAATGGCAAGAAATGAGTCTGCTTCCTCAAAAGCCCCCATGTTTGATGGATCCAACTATGCCTTCTGGAGTAGAAGAATGGAGACCTATATTTCCTCCCTGGGTTTTGATGTGTGGATGTTTGTCAAGAATGGGTATGTTGTTCCTAGTGTTCCTCCCATTGATTCAGATGCCAAAAAGGAGTATGAGAACAATGCAAAAGCCAAACATGCTATCTTGAGCGGGTTGTCTGATAATGAATTTGTCAAAGTCATGCATTATGTTTCAACAAAGGAGACTTGGGATAAATTGCGGAGGTTGTTTGAAGGAGATGCAAAAGTCAAAGAGGCCAAGCTGCAAGCACTAAGGGGCCAACTTGAAAGCATCAAGATGAAAGATGATGAAAAGATTGCTGACTATCTTCACAGATTTGATGAAACTGTGAACACCATCAGAGGACTCGGAGAAGAGATTGCAGATGAGATTATTTTCAAGAAGGTACTTAGATCTCTCACACCCAAGTATGATACTAAGGTGTCTACCATAGAAGAATCCAAGGATCTAAAGACTTTTACAATGAATGAGTTATTTAGCTCACTAACAACTATGAGATGAGAACAACCGGTGATACTTCCTTAAGGAAAGAAGCAACATTCAACATCACCAAAAAGGGCAAAGAAGCAGCTACTCATAAAGAATCCAATGAAGATTCTGATGCAGAAGTAGAAAACTTTGTCGGGAAGCTCAAAAGAGCATCCGACTGGTATAATAGAAAGATACCACTTAATTGTTTCAACTATGGTAAGGTTGGACACTTTGCTGAAAATTGTCCCCACAAAAAAACCAGTGGAGATGAGTCAAGAGAGTTCGGAAAATCTACTGGCAAACATAGAGAAAGAAACAACTAATTGCAAGGAAGGAGAGGCTACTGAAATCAGAACAACCTATATAATATTGAGGATGATACAATAGATGAATAAATTGCATCAGAAGATGATTACCATGAGAATGATAGAAAAGTCAATCTCTTCATGGCACTTGATAAACCAATTGATGAAAATGAGGAAGAGGAGGATATTGAAGCTAAAGTGGATTTGGAAGGTGAACTTATCAGTGCTCTTGAGGAGTTGAGTAAACCAAGAAGAGAACTCAAAAAGGTCAAGCTTTTTGTAGTAGATGAACAAGATCTCTTGAAGCAATCTTTGGATGAGTCCAGTCAACTTATATCTGACTTGAAATTGCAGATGGAAGAAACTAAGAGGATATGTGAAGCTACATCGTCTTATCTGACAAAGAAGGAAAAGGAGAATCAAGAGTTGGAAGCATAAATAGTGAAGCTTAGAAAGGAGCTTGAAGAAAGTAAGGAAGAAATAAAAGTAAGGAGCAAATATGAAGGCATCCCTGAGGCCTTAGACAAGATGTTGAGAAAATAGAAGCAATCCAAAGACATTGGTGGCTTAGGCTTTGAAAAAGGTCAAAGTTCAACCCACAAAGATAAATTCGGCAAAGAAATAAAGTCTACCTCTTCAATTGAAGGTGAAGAAAAGAAGACATTCACTATAGGCAAGGATACCAGTAAAAAGACATGCAAATGTTGTTGGAAATCACCACTCAAACCGGTATACAACAATGAACCGGAGGCCACACTCTTTGTACCAACATGCAGATCCAAGGAGAAATGCAAGAGTTAATCATGAAGGATTCACCAGATTCAACAACATGAAGGGAAGACCCCCGATGAGGCAGTCCCATTCAGGACCAAGGCAACCTAACTGATATGTTTTAAACTTTCATGGTTACTGTTACCAGTGTAACAAATTTGGGCATAGAATAGCTAACTATAGATCAATTCATAAGTCCTTTATGAGTCATGAAAATAGAAATCCATTTAATGCACTCTGGGATATGAATGTTGTCTACTATGAGTGTAGGAAGAATAAACTGGTACCCTACAATAATTTTAAGGATTTACCCTCTGATGAAAATGTGAAATGCTATAATTGTCAAGAGTCTAGACACATAGCAAGGTTGTGTAAAAATAGGAAGATCAAGAAGAAGAAGACAAATCTTGATCAAGAGTCGGTAACAAAACCTTAGCATAATATAACAGCTGAAAAGAAGGACACCAAACTGGTATGGGTTGAGAAAGAAAAAGAAAAGGTAGAATCAAGTCTCATAGTGCAGATTGCCTTACTTGTTGAAAGGAAAAATCTATGGGTTGTAGATAGTGGTTGCTCCAACCACATGACTGGCGACAAAAAGAAATTCATCAAACTTGAAGACTGGAATGGTTGTTTAGTAAGATTTGGAGACAACTCATCCATCAAAATAAAGGGAAAAGGCACTCTAACTATTGATGTAAAATTGAAGGCACGTGATTTATATTATGTGGAAGGCCTAAACCACAATTTGTTGAGTGTGAGTTAGATGTGTGACAAAGGTTATAAATTCACCTTTGACTCAACCAATTGCCAGATAAAGAAAGATAGTACCGGTCAAGTTGTGGCAAAAGGAAAGAGAACGGATGGCAATGTTTATAATCTAAAGGAATTATATGAGTCTCAATTCATGTTAGGACAAATTGATGAAATTTGGTTGTGGCACAGAATATTAGGCCACATAAACTTTGATAACCTAGTTGCAGTAAGCAGAAAGGGGTGTGTGAGGAATATTCCACCCATCATCAAACCGATAAGGAAATTTTGTGATGAATGTGTGAAAGGTAAGAAAACTAAAGCGAGATTTAGGACAAAAGAGCACAACACCTCAAGACCACTTGAAATTGTGCATATAAATCTGTGTGGTCCAGCTAGGACAAGAGCACTTGTAGGTGAAATATACTTTATGCTCTTTATTGATGACTACTCAAGAATGACATGGGTCACCTTCCTGCAAGATAAGTCACAATAATTTGAAAGATTTAAGATCTTTAGGAAGATGGTGGAGAAAGAAAGTGGGTACAGGTTAAAATTCCTAAGATCAGACTGGGATGGGGAGTTTACAACAAATGAATTTGAAGATTATTGTGAAAAACATGGATTTAGAAGGAAATACTCAGCTCCTAGGACACCACAACAAAATGGTGTGGTAGAAAGAAAGAATGGGACAGTCAAGGAGATGTCCAAAACAATGTTAAATAAGGCCAGTCTGCTGGACACATATTAGAAGGCAGTTATTCATACTGCTACATATACTTTGAACCAGGTTCAATTAAGAACAAACAATAGAATGACACTTATGAGTTGTGGTATGACCAAAAGCCATTAGTTAAATACTTCAAATTATCTAGAAGCAAGTGCTTTATCAAGAAAGATATGGATGGTCTAGGAGTTTTGACTCCAAGAGTGATGAAGGAATATTCCTTGGTTACTCATGTAACAACAAGGCCTACAAATGTTACAACAAAAGAATAAGAAGATTCATTGAGAGTGTGCATGTAAAATTTGACGAGGATATGAGGAAAGGATGTAAACCATAGGTTAACTGGTATGATAATTCTGGTGATGAAGATGATGAAACTTAGTCAGGTATTGAACCAGAGGAAGCATCCAAAAAGGCACCCAACCGATATGTACACTTGAATCACCCAAAAGAGAAAATTCTGGGAAATAAGAGTGATGGTGTGCAGACTAGAAGAAGACTTTCCCGAAATGATGAAAAAGTCAACCTCTACCTCATGACTGAAGTTTAACCCAAAACATTTAATGAGACCAGCAAAAGACAAGAATGGATGGATGCCATGGAAGAAATATTGCAACAAATTGAGAAGAACAAGACTTGGGAATTAGTCCCTAGACCGGAAGACAAGAACATCATTGGCACAAAATGGGTCTACTAGAATAAGATGAATGAAGAAGGTAAGATTGTTAGGCAAAAAGATAGACTAGTGTGCAAAGGATACTCTCAAGTAGAAGGGATTGACTTTGAAGAAACATTTGCACTAGTAGATAGATTAGAAGCAATTAGAATGTTTCTAGCTTTCTCTGCCTATAAAGGCTATAAAGTATATCAAATGGATATAAAATCTGTCTTCCTAAATCAAAATTTGGAAGAATAATTATACATGGAGTGACCAGAAGGGTTTCCAGTACATGATGATGAAACATTTGTGTGTCGGTTGAAGAAGGCCTTGTATGACCTTAAGCAAGCCCCTAGAGCATGGTATTCAAGATTAGATTAGTACCTAAAGGAGTAGGGATTCAAAAAGGGGAGTGCTAACAACAATCTATACATAAAGAAAGATGGGAACCACATGATAATTTTGGTTGTGTATGTAGATGACATTATCTTTGGAGGCAACAAGGACACCCTCTGCAAAGAATTTGCTGATTAGATGCAGTCAGAATTTGAGATGTCAATGCTTGGTGAATTGACATACTTCCTTGGTTTGCAGATATTACAACATGATAAGGGAATCTTTATCTCACAAATCAAGTATGCAAAGGAGATGTTGAAGAAATTCCAACTGGAAGATTGTAAACCGGTAAGTACCCCCATGGTGACCGATAGTAAATTGAGCAAGAATGATGAATCACTAGTGGTGGATCAGACTCTATATAGATCCATGATAGACAATCTATTGTATCTAACTGCTTCTAGACTAGATATAGTACAGGAAGTATGCATGTTGGCCAGATTCTAAGCTACACCTAAGAAGTCACATATGAATGTTGTAAGCCGAATCTTTAGGTACCTACAAGGGACACTCAATTGTGGATTATGGCATCCTAAACAAGGAGATTTTATCTTGGAAGAATACATTGATTTTCATTGGGCAGGTTGCATTGATGATCGGAAGAACACAAGTGGTGGTGCATTCTTTCTAGGTGACTGGTTGGTCTCATGGCATAGCAAGAAGCAGGACTCAGTCTCTCTATCTACTGCTGAAGTTGAATACATTGTTGTTGCTCTCAGGTGCTTTGGATGAAGCAGACCCTCAAAGACATACAAGTGGACATCACTGATCCTATTCTCATCCAGTGTGACAATTCGAGTGCAATCAACATAGCCAAGAATCTAGTGATGCATTCTAGAACAAAGCACATTGCTATCAAGTATCATTTTCTCAAAGAGAAGGTTGAAGGATAGGAGGTGAGGATGGATTGTGTCCCTATCAGAGAATAAGTAGCAAATATTTTCACCAAACCATTACAGATAAGCACTTTTGAGTACCTCCGACACAAATTGGAAGTTGTGTCATCTACCTAGGAAGGTTTTATGTGGCTTAGGGGCAGTTGATAGCGATCAGGGGGAGCTCGATATGGATCAAAGGGGGACTATACAATACCCTTTGTCATTGTGTCAAAGGGGGAGAAATGTACCAGTATGAAGTTTCTTGTGATAAGTTGACATCGATTCCAAAGGGGGAGATTGTTGGCATTTTGGCATTAATTTGTCATTGATGTCAACTGGTTTGGCATGGTTACCGGTAAGAAATAAGGAGTGATCAGTATGATGGAAATTCACATGAGAGTGAGCAGACAAAATGAAGGCTTACTGGTAAGGAATAAACTAGGATGAAGACTGTTGTATATTAACATGTTGAGTAACAACCGGTAGAGAAATACATTGGTCTGGAGGTTCGCTACCTGTTTTTGATGAAGAGGCAGAATGTTAAAGTTATCACAAACCACCGAAGGTGAAATGTGTTACCGGTGTAGTGTGCATTGCCAATTAGCAGAAGAAGAAGGTCTCACTGGTAAAGGGATGTACCGGTATGAGTTTGCTAAATAATCAAGTATGAACCGACTGTGTGTCGGTGAGATAAGTGATTGACCGTTGTGATGCCATGTGGAGCTAAGGTGGCAAACATGCAGAGGTTGGTGAAGCCTCCATCGACATGGTTGTTGAAACAACTAATCGACATTAATGAAACAACCAAAAATCACGGGATTGTAACTGACTGATGCATCTCAAGGAAGAAAGGATGACAGAGGAATATCAGGGAATAGTTGGTGCCTGGATCAATGCAAAGGAAATCCGATTGCAAGAATACCTTGAAAAGGAAACAACTGAGCATTTTATGAGTCGACAAATTTCAAGGTAGGAAATCTTGTATGTGATTGATATATTTAGCAAGTATGCATTGGATAATGGGAAATGTGTATGGATGCATCCCTGGAGTATAGGTGATTGATCCAAGACAGAATGGATTAGATCTCATGAAGATTGTGTCGGGTAAAGGAAACCCTAGCCGCTCAATGTTTGAATGCATTCTTTGTGGGAAATCATGATGTTAAATATATGAGCTTGAGACAGAGGAAGATGATGTTGCAGAGAAGAAAAAAGAGAAGAGATATTAAGTACAAAGAAGATTTTTGGCCTTAGAAGTTATTCTAAGAAAGTTGCAAAGTAAGTGAGCAATCAAATCAGTGAGAGGGTTTAACCGATAGTAATTGGGTACTAGTATAATTATAGTTCAACAGTTAAGAAAACCAGTGAGGTGTGGCAAAGAAAGAATAGCATCCAAGTGTGACACAGTGTGTTGTGAGACTGTGAGAAAGAGAGATAATAGAGGCCAAGAATCAGAGAGAGCAATCTCACAACCGATGGTGTGAGATTCAGTGGAGGAGAAAAGACAGTCAACCGACCATAAGATATATGATCAAGAGTTGCAGAATTCATTTGCAACAAGAAGCCTTAACTGTATCTAAATTGTATTTCAATATACATCACTAAGTTGGAGCTTGGTTCTCCTTGGGTGTGCCCTAAAACATAAGGGGTTGATTCTCCTTGGGTTGGTGCCCTAAATCTTTGTAATCCAGTGTTTTACTTGTGAGGTTGGATTAGAGCAATAGCCTAGAGTAGCTTTTCTCACTGAAGTTTTTCCCATATTGGGTTTTCCTTGTACATCTGGTGTTGTGGATTGCATTTGTGTGATTGATCTCTTTGGTTTTCCTTTCTGCTTCACTAGTTTGATTTTTTAGTGCTCAAGTTAATAGCCGGCATTTTGAAGTTGCTTTGACAGGTCAAAAAAATTAGGAACCACTGATTCACCCGCCTCTCAGTGGTACTTTGTGTTCAACACACACACCATTTCAAATTCTAGTAAATTGTATGCCGGTATGATTGATTTCGCGACCAAGAACTCGCACTTCTGACTATGTGCCAACATCTGAAGGAGGGAGCCAATGGTGGCCATTACATCTGCAGCTCTGTTGTTTGTTCATGGAATTTGATCAAACTTGATTGTTGTGAAATGCTACTTAAGATTTTCAACCATACTATGATAGGGAAGAAGCTTGTCATCTTTTTTTTTATATTCCTCATTGACTTGTTTTATGAGAAGTTGGGAATAATCATAGACACATAATTCCAATATCTTCCATTTGATAGCCAAGCATAGTCCAATAATCAGTGCCTCATATTCTACAATGTTATTGGTACATGCAAAGGCTATCTTGTATGATTTTGGAATGCAATCTCCTTGAGGTGTGATCAATAGTATTCTTGCCCCCGATCCATTTTGGGTGCAAGAACCATCAAAGTACAACTACCATGTGGAGGATGTGGTGACAGTCATTATGAATTTGTGTGTCAATTTTGTAAGGATCGAATGGTCACCTGGAAGTGGAGCGTTATCCATTTGGTCTACAATTACCTATCCTTTGATTTCTTTTCTATCCACATATTCAATATCAAACTCGCTTAACAAAATGACCCATTTAGCAGTTCTACTAGTGAGGGAAGCTTTTGACAAGAGATATTTGAGTGGGTCAATCTTAGCATTCAGTTTTATTTTGTTGTTGAGCATGTAGTGCCAGATTTTTTGTGTACTAAAGATGAGTGCTAAGCATTCTCTTTCAATGGGGGTATAATTGAGCTCATACCCTACGAGTGTTCGAATAATGTAATATATAACATGCTCCTTTCCCCGATCATATGTCTGTGCCAATAATGCCCCCGATGCCACTGTAGTAGCAGATATGTATAAAAGGAGAGGCTTTCTAGGAGTAGGACGCATAAGAACTGGAGGTGATGCTAGATATTATTTGAGGTTTTCAAATGCCTTTTGACACAAGCAATCTGATTTGAATTTTGTGAATTTATGCAACAAGTGTGCAAATGGATGGCATTTATCTACAAGCTGTAAGATGAAGCGCCTGATAGATTGGAGTTTCCCTTGGAGGTTGTGCAGTTGTCTAAGGGTCTTTGGAGGAGGCATTTCCATGATAGCTTTCACCTTTGCAGGATCAACCTTGATGCCTCTGTAGTAAACAATGAAACCTCGCAGTTTTCTCGATGTGACACTAAAGACACACTTCTTAGGATTGAGGCACAGTTTGTATTTTTCAAATCTTTCAAAGATTTTCCTTAAGATAGGGATGTGCTCATATCTTTTCTTTGAGTTTCCTAGAAGATCATCCACATAGTCCTCCATGATTTTGTGCAAGAGGTCATGAAAGATTGTTGTCATTGCACATTGATATGTAGCTCTAGCATTTTTGAGACCAAAAGGCATGACTCGGTAACAAAAGGTGCCCCATGGTGTTGTGAATGTTGTTTTGTGTTGATCTTCCTTTGTGATCCTGATCTAATTGTAACTATAAAATTAGTCTATAAGTGATAGCATCTCATGTCCCACTATGAGGTCTACAATCATGTCTATGTTAGGGAGAGTGAAATCATCCTTAGGGCAGGCTTTATTCAAATCTCGGAAATCAGTACAAGTGTGGATACCCCCAACGGGTTTGTCGATAGGTACAATGTTGGATACCCATTCGGGATAGTCTATTGATTTGATGAATTCTGCATCCAACTACCCTATTACTCTACGTGTATAGCTCTACTTATCTTCATGTATACCCTATTACAATTCTTTTTCTAATCGCATATCAATCTCACAAATGAGATTTTACATTTATACCATAACCTAAGACCAATTGAATAGGTCGGCTCACTAAAAAATATTACAATAAAATCAATTACAAATAAAACAATATTTGATGCATTATGTTGGCTCAATGCATTTACAATAAGAATAAATCATCTCCACAATGTGTCATGCTGATTTGGAATAGATATGCCTGTCGGTGTATATCCTGGACTTATTTGCCAGTAACAACAAATATGCAAACCTGAATAGACCAATAAACAATCACCAAAACCAAGTGATCAAATAATATCTTCGACATAACTAAGAAGTCTCCAAGTCATTTCAAGTGCCGATGAACAATATAATCTATCGGTGAACCAAATATCAGTGACTGTGCATAAGTCTCTGACTTGCCAGTGAACATAACCAAAGATCTCCAAGTGCTGATAAGTGTTGACAAGTGATGACAAGTATTGACATCAATGACAAAACCATGTCAACATATCCAAAATACCAACAATCTCCCCCTTTGGCATTGATGGCAACACAAGATGGAAAAACCATCAAAGTGCCAAAACATAAATGCCAAAAACCAAAAACCAACAATCTCCCAAAGAGATCATTTATCAAAATACAGATACAGAGAGTAATCATTCTCTCCAACAATCAATCTCTCCAAAGTAATAATCTCTCCCCAAAGAGATAATGTGTTTTTCCATATCAATCTCTCCCCCTTTGGCATCAAATGCCAAAGCAATACAAAAACTAGATTAAATAAAAAATACCAACAATTTACAACATACCAACTACTACCCCTTAGAAGTAGCTCTCCTCATCAAATCCAGAAAAAAAAAAAAAATGTTAATTATGTTGGTTGATGACAAACATCAACTATCTAAGTCTCTACCAGTGGGGGTAGGACTCCAAGCTGCTCTCTGAGATATTCAAAAGTCTCCTTAGGTAAAGGCTTTGTAAAAATATCTGCAATCTACTCTTTAGTATTCACATAAACCACTTTCACTTCTTTTGCTTCAACATTCTCTTTTAGAAAATTGAATTTGATAGAAACATGTTTAGTCTTTGAGTGAATACCGGGTTCTTTGATATATCAATTGCTGCCATATTATCATAGTAAATAGTTATAGGTTCCTTGCATTTTACCTTTATGTCCTTCAACATTTGTTTAATCCATAGTACCTATGTACAATTTGTTGTTGCTACAACATATTCTGATTCTGCTGTTGATAGACTTGTACAACTTTGTTTCTTGCTCAACCATGAAATTAGTCTGCTACCAAGAAAAAATGCTCCGTCGGTGGTGCTTTTTCTGTCATCTACATCTCTTACCTAATTAGCATCTGTGTATGGACATAAATGAAAATTTTCATCTCTAGGATACCATAAACCAAGATTTGTAGTGCCTTGTAACTACCAGAAAATCCTTTTCACTGCCGATTCATGATTTTCCTTAGGATTAATTTGAAATCTTGAAATAATACATATTGCATTCATACTATCAGGTCTTTTTTGTGTCAAATACAGTAAACCTCCTATCATAGACTTGTATCTAGTCGGATTAACAGGTGTTGATTCATCCTTCAAAGATAGTTTATCAGTTGTAGTCATAGGTGTGCTTACCAGTTTAGAGTTTTCCATGCCAAATTTCTTTAGTAATTCCTTCAAGTACTTAGATTGACATAGGAATATACCTTTATCAGTCTATGAAATCTGCAATCCTAAAAAGAATTTTATCTCTCCAATCATAGACATTTCAAATTCTTGCTACATTTTGTTAGAAAAGTCTTTACACAATCCATCTTCTCCTCCAAAGATTATATCATAAACAAAAACTTCAATAACCAAGATGTCATCATTAGTTACTTTGTAGTATAGATTGTTGTCAGCATTACCTTTAGTGTAACCAAGATTCAAAAGATATTTGTCCAATCTAGCATACCAAGTTCTAGGGGCTTGCTTTAGTCCATATAAAGTTTTCCTTAACCTGCAAACCATATCTTTGTTATCTGTCAAAAAAAATCTATCAGGTTGTTCAATATAAACTTCTTCTTCAAGATCTCCATTCATAAATGCACATTTAACATCCATTTGATATACTTTATAGTTCTTATGTACTGCAAAAGGTAATAAAATTTTGACTGCCTCAATTCTAGCTATCGGTGCAAAGGTTTCATTGTAATCAATTCCTTCTTTCTGTGAATATCCCTTACACACTAATCTTGTTTTTTTTATTTACCTTACCATCTTCATGAAGTTTATTTCTGAAAACCCATTTAGTTCCAATTACATTTTTGTCTTTAGGTCGGGGAACTAATGACCAAGTATTATTCCTTTCAATTTGTTCCAATTAATCTTCCATAGTTTTAATCCAATATTTATCTTCACATGCCTCATCAATTGATGTAGGTTCAATTTGTGAAATAAGACATACCTCTTCATTTGCCTATCTTCCTCTAGTCATAACTCCTTGAAATTTGTTTCCAATTATCTGATCTTCAGAGTGATTCAATCTTACATACCGGGGTGTTTTTACTTGTTGTAGTTCTTCAGTAACTGTTGAGTATTTAGATGATGTCGGTGTAACTGGATCACCATTCTGTACCGGTGTACTCATAGTAGGTTCATTTGTGATTATCTCTATTTCCGGTTCAAAGTCCATGTACCTTGAATTTCCTCTAAATTGTTCATCAATCTTCACATTTGCACTCTCGACAATTTTCTGCAATCTCTTGTTAAAACATCTATATGCCTTGCTCTTAGATGAATAACCAAGAAATATTCCTTCATCACTTTTAGGATCAAATTTTCCAATATACTCATCTCTTCTAATATAGCATTTAAATCCAAATATTCTGAAATATTTAAGAGTATCAGTATTACCAAACCATAGTTCATGAGGGGTCTTACCGGTTTCACCTCTGATGTGAACTCTATTGAATGTATAAACTATTGTATTGGCCGCTTCTCTCCAGTATATATGAGGTAGATTTGCTTCGGATATCATACTTCTGGTTGCATCCAAGATAGTTTTGTTTTTCCTTTCAATAACTCCATTTTGCTGGGGTGTCTGAGGTACTGATACCTGTCTTCTGATCCCATTCACTTCACAGAATGTATTAAATTCCTTAGATGTGAATTCACCTCCTTGATCTGATCTCAAACATTTGATTTTCTTGCCAGTTTCATTTTCTACCATCACTTTGAATAGTTTGAATTTCCCAAATGCTTCAGATTTTTCCCTGAGAAAAGTAACCCAACACATTCTAGAATAGTCATCGATGATTAGCATAAAATACCTATCTCCTTATATAATTCTAGTTCTTGTTGGACCACATAAATCAGTATGAATTAAAACAAGAACATTGTTAGATTTCTCTAGAATACTCTTGAAAGTGTTGGCATTTTGATGATTTTGTGATTGTCATTGATGGACACACACTTGTTTTGTGATCACTTTCTTTATGTATGATTTATGCTCAACCGATAATTGTTCCAATCGGTATTATTTATTATAGTCTTTAGACTATCGATGCTTTGCATAAGGTGTTTACTGGTCACAAACTGATTGAAGACCCAAAGCGGTATGAATACCTCAAGCGGTTGGAGGATCTCAAGCGGTACAAAGGAACAAAGCGGTAGTTAACATTTTTCCAGTCTTCATTTTGACAACCGGTAATCGGTAAAATGTATGAACCGATATTACTCTGTGATGAGTTACCGACCGGTATCTCTGTGATGAGTTATCATCCACCGACACTTTGGTGGTGATTTTGTGTTGTGTTACCAAATGTGTCTAGATGCACTAAACCTAGGAACTTGTAATGTAATCTTATTGGACCGACATGAAATCAAACTCCTTTATAAGGACATCATGTCTAGGGTTTTAGATGATGAGGGTTTTGTATGTGTGATCATAGAAGAGAAGATTAGGTCTGTGTGAAGAGTAGGAGTGTGGAGATATTGAAGACTGAAGTAATGCCAAATGTGCATTAACAATGAGCTATCAAGGATCTAACCAAGCATACTATGCTAGTATCTAGATCATCTACTTTTTGATTACTCATATCTTTGACAAGTTTGAAACCCTTAATTGGGTAGGCCCAGCAAAGCCTTTTTAAATCCTCTAACAAGGTGGTTCACAACTATGAATCTGAAATCCTCTCACAAGGTAGTCTTTAACAGGACTTATCTCCTAACAAAGATCTAGATTCCTAACAGGATCTGTTCTGGTAAAGAACATGGTATGACCTTAACCGGTCTGGTTTGTATTCTGCAGATAGTTACTTGTGAGCTTTTGCTCACCATGGTTTTTTCCATTTGGGTTTCCACATCAAAACTTCTTGTGTTATGGTAATTGTGCTCTTGTGGGTGAGGGCTTTATTTGCTATTTGGTTTGCATTTGTCTTAACCGATTTGTTAGTAAATCTGTTATATCGGTTAACTGCTAAATTGTTTAAGAGTTTGAGTTCAGTATTTATTGATATACTAATTCACCCCTCTTAGTATTCATCAATTAGTATCAGAGCCAACCTTTCTATAAGTCTAACCACTTCAAAGGAGATATGGGGGAATATACTGTGAGGGAACTTACTCATCGGCTCACTCAGACTAAGAAATCCTTTGATGAAATCAAAGTCAAATATAAAGCCTCTCTGGAAAAAAGAAGAGAGCATGCTAAGAAACTGATGTAGCTTACTGAAAATAGTTCTTTTGATGAAGCAGACATGGAGGCCCTAGTTGAAGAAGTTGAAAAAATGAATGAATCTAATGCCAACTTGAGAAGGGAACTAGAAGGACTGACTATTGGAATGTATCAAGAGCTTGAGAATTGAAGGAAAGTTGAAGACCTAGTAAAAGACAAAGATCATGAGATCTCCAAGCTGAAGCAAGAAATCAGTGCCCTTACCGCTCATCTCCAAGAGAGTAAAGTGGTTAAAGAAGAAATCCAAGGTGAACTAAATATAGCTATTTCTGAGAATGCAACCTTGAAGAAATCCAATGCTTCTATTACCAGAGAACTCACTGAGACAAAGGATTTACTTGCCAAATTTAATAAGAGTACTGCTAAGCTAGAACAAAACCTTGAATCAACAAAACCGGTAAAGAATACCACTGGACTTGGTTTCTCCAGTTATGAGGAAGGTGAGACCTCTAGAACAAAAGATGTAGCATCAAAGAAGTAACCGACATCAAAGGATAAAGGTAAGAAAAAGTTTAAACCTTTTTTCTTTAATTGTCTCAAGGAAGGACATACTGCTAATGTGTGTAGAAATAAAGCCTACAATAATTTTCCTTATTTTCTAAACAATAAGCCTAGATCCAATAGATTCAATGGAAATTGTTATGCATGCAACAAGTTTGTGCATGGAGCATTTGAATGCAGGCCTATTATGCACAACACTAGGAGATATCCTCTAAGGACTCAAGGATTTTTTCCTGAATCCTCTGTGAACCAGAATCCAAACCGGTATAATGCCTATGACTATCAGTCAAGTAGTGGTGGCTATCAAGCGGCAACCGATCGGAGAGCAACTTGTTTGATCTGTCATGGTAGCGGTCACACTGCTGCAACATGCAGGAGGAAGAATGAACAATGGACCATGGAGAACACCTAGAATGGTATGCTATCATTGCAACAAACTGGGACACCCTGCCAGAACCTGCAGAATGAGAAAGAACCTACCAGATGATATACCGGTCACTCCAGAAGAGAAGATTGATGTTAAAACTATTCAAGTAGGAATGAATAAAACATGGAAAAAGAAACCTGAAGAAGTGTCACAAGATGAACTGGTTTCTGCACCTAGTGTGGAAGTCTCTGAACCGGCAAACTGAGCTTCAGAAAATCTTAGGGGGAACAAATCGGCGAAATCTTTCGAACCCCCGGTTTATCGGTAAAAGACCTTAGCTGGTATATGTTACCCGTCAATCGGCAAAAGATTGAAAGCAATAAAAATCAAAATTAGGGTTTATGTCCTACGGTGATGCATTTATTATGCTAGGTGAGAACTTGTTTAAAAGGAATTTTCCAAGTCATTTTCACTTATTAGTTTTCGAGAGAAGATTTTTTCAAGTGTAGAGCGACAAAAGGCGATTCGACTTGTGATTCAAAGAGATTTCAAATCTTGCAAAAGAATCCAGAGATATTGTCAATCAATCAAGTGAAGAACACCAAGCAGTAATCTAGCAACTAAAGTGGTGTGTTGTGAAGCTGCATTTGCAAACCCTAAATTTTGAAATTCTAAAGGTATTTCTCAAAATTCTTGTTTATCAGTTAATCATGGCTTCTGCATCGCACTCCAACTCTAGTGTACCCATGGACTCAGCTGAATTCATTCAAAGAAAAATGAAATGCAATGCCCTATCCCAAATACCTATCAAAGTCATTGTCGAAGGAGATATTTCAGGGTACATTGACTACAAATTGGAAGACCTAGGATCCCTAGCAATTCATTCCCAGCTAGGTCTATTCTATGGGGATGACAAAAAGATCAAACCGAAATACAACATCCTGGAGGAAGAAACTTCACAATGCGGTTTACTTTCTTGAAGAGTTCACAGAAGAGCACATCTGCATCATCCTAAGAAGAGTGCATGGTGACAAGATGTATCTCGAGAGGACGCATGACATTACACCTGAAGCAATTCATGTCATCACCAGTTTCTGCAAAATTGGCGAGGTGCCATCTCTAAGGAAGGTCATCAAGACTGAGATGACTAATCTCACTGATTCTTTGAGCGACCAACGGGGAATGACCGTCAACACCATAAAACATGAGTTGGTCAAGTATGCTTGCATGGTGATTGGATACCGAACGTTTTATGCCAGCAGAATAAATTTTGTCTTTGTTGTTGTGGTAAATGCCGCCTACAAAATGATCATGGAGGATGCCTCATTTGATCTATGCACCTATTGGTAGAAGCAACTTTTATTAAACTTGAAGTCCATCAAACAGGACAGTGCCTTAAGATTCAAGTTTGGACAACTTTTGGTAGGTCTATTTTTCTACTTTCAAGGCTATTTCCCAGGAGTCAGTGATATTCAATGGTCTGTTGACCAACCGGTCACCAAACAAATTAGGGAAAGTCTCCAGGCGGTGGGAACCAGATATCTTGAAGTCTTGAATAAATACTTTGATGAATTCAAGTTGAAGATGAGTTAGAGGATGAGGATATCTAGAGACATTGTTAAGAAATATGAAGAGGACATTCGCTTTACCCTTAAAATAGATGAGTGTATAATGGAAGCAGCAGAGCCAAGACAGTAAGAAGTAGAACCTATGGGATATGAGGTGATGTATGACATGTTGGATGGGTATGCCTCTACCTTGATTGCCTCTCCTTTAAATGCAAAGAAAAAGAGAACCGACGCCTACTTGGAAAGGGTAACACCAGTTGAAGAACCTTCAATGAAAAAGGGAAAGGCAGTGCCATCGGTATTGGCACCGGTTACCTCAACCAACCCAAAAGTGACCAAGCGGTCACCTGCCAAGAAGAAATTGGAAGTTGCACCCGCTAAAGTATTTGAAAGGAAGTGGATGACTAAAAGCAACTCACCAGAGTCTGAGGATATAAAACCTGAAGTTCAGCCTAAGAAAACTAGGAAAACAAGGAAGAAAGCAAACACTACAGGCAATGCACCTACATCATTAGCACTGGTAAATATTGACATCTCTTCTTATAAGCCAATGACACATTGTCAGAGGACTATTAAGAATATTAAAACAAATTTACTTAGTGATCTGAAGGAGTGTTTTGATGATTTTAGCGATAGTGAGAAAGAGGAAACAGAGTGGGAAATCATTAATTATTTGTGTGTTCATGACCGGTTGCCATCATAAATTAGATCTGAGACGCCTGATTCTTTGTACAATTCTTTAGATAATAAATGGCGCATTGCCATCGAGAGGGAACAGGAGATCAGAGAAAAGATTTTTGCAGAATACTTCCCTGCTGCTTCAAACTCTGAATTGTTTGAAATCATGAACTAGTACAAAGCTCTCTTCTTCATGAGAAGAAGAAGACTCTTGCTACTAGAAGGTAAAGCCTCTGAAGTGGTGAAAGACACAAACTCCCATACTAAAGCCGCTATGAAAATGCATAAAGTAGCTCAAGCAAACAGAGAAGTTGAATAGGAAATGGAAACCGAATGAGGCATTTGATGGCAAAGGAGAACCAGCTACAGAACAGGTTGACACTATTGATGTGGACACGTTAGATGGTGAAGATGCCACTTTGGACACAGAAAAGGAGAAATGGGATAAAGAAGAAGTAGAGAAGCAGAAGCTAGACAAGGAAAAGGCTGACAAAGAGAAAGTAGAGAAAGAGGAAGAGTAAAAGAAAGATGAAGAGAAGAGGAAAAAAGATGAAGAGAAGAGGAAACAAGAAGAAGAGAAGCGAAAAGAAGAGGAGAAGAGGAAAGAAGAGGAGAAGAGAAAGGAAGAGGAAAGAAGAGGAAAGAAGAGGAGATAAAGAAAGAAGAGGAAAAGAAAAAAGCAGAAGAGAAGAAGGAAGCAGAAAAGAACAGACAAGCGGAGACTCCAAAGGCAACCGGTGGTCAAGCCAAACCGGCTGACATCACCAGTCCTATTGACCTCCAATTTGCAGATGAATTGGAGCTACTGCAAGGCATAAAGCTAGCACAAGAAACACTGGAAACATTAAGGAGGAAAAAGGAGCAGGATGTCATTCACACTGCGATTGACACCCTTACCAGTTTGATTCTACATACCAACCTCCCCGGTACTGATTCCTCTCTGGCCAAATTGAAACTTCTATGTGCAGTGGTAGAGGATTAGGTACAATGCCTAGAAGAAGTTGTTGAAGCCAATGCACAGAAGAAGCATCAAAAGGCACTAAAAATTGCCTTAGTAAAGAAGTTGAATGAGCTCTAGTCTCAACTTCAGAAATAGCAGAAAGATATAAGAGATGCTATGGATGAGGGAAAACTACTGTTGAGAAAAATAAGCCAACCCCATCTATTTTGTGATGATGTGCTTGCACAAAAGGATAAACTGCAATCTGATTTGCAGGCATACATAAGCAACTTTAAGACCTCGTATGATTCTTTCACTACATATGGGCAAAGAGTTCACTGGTATCAGCTTCAGTCTGCCAAGATAGAATTGGAGATTAGCAACCGGACAAGAGATTTGTAGGAGCTTCAACTAGTTTTATTACCCAGACTACAAATTGTTCAGAAGTGCTTTCTCAATCTAGAAGCTTTAACAGTAACTCAAGAAATGAGTACACTTGATGCCATGGAAGAACATGTATCATAGATGTAGACGGAAAGTGAGGTGGCTACCTCCTTACTTGAGTCATGGTCATTAGCCATGAAGACATTTATGCAGGATTTTAAATCTATTTTTGATAAGTTTCACTCATTATTGTCATAAACATTTACTCATTTTAATGTTAATGAGAAACAGGGGTTATTTTGTACTACTTTGTCATTGTTGGCAAAGGGGGAGTAGTATTTAAAAATTTTGGTGAATGTTATGTATACTTTTATGTTATTTTTTTTAAGGAAGTAGTATACATTGTCATTTCTGCAAAAGGGATAGTGTATATGCTTAGGGGGAGTAATTTTGATTATGGCATTTTTTTTTTTAAAAACAATTAGATGTCAAAAATTTTCATAAGTGTTGCCATCAATGCCAAAGGAGGAGATTGTTGGCATTTTGATGATGTTGTGATTGTCATTGATGGACACACACTTGTTTTGTGATCACTTTATTTATGTATGAGTTATGCTCAACCAGTAATTGTTCCAACCGGTATTATGTATTATAGTCTTTAGACTATCGATGTTTTGCAGAAGGTGTTTACCGGTCACAAACTAACTGAAGAGCCAAAGCGATATGAAGACCTCAAGCGGTCCGAGGATCTCAAGCGGTACAAAGGAACAAAATGGTAGTTAACATTTTTCTAGTTTTCATTTTTGACAACCGGTAATCATTAAAATGTATGAACTGGTATTACTCTGTGATGAGTTACCAATCGGTATGAGTTATCATCCACCAACACTTTGGCGGTGATTTTGTGTCGTGTTACCAAATGTGTCTAGATGCACTGAACCTAGGAACTTGTAATGTAATCCTATTGGACTGACATGAAATCAGACTCCTTTATAAGGACATCATGTCTAGGGTTTTAGATGATGAGGGTTTTGTATGTGCAATCACAAAAGAGAAGATTAGGTCTGTGTGAAGAGTAGGAGTGTGGAGATATTGAAGACTGAAGTAATGCTAAATGTGCAGTAACAATGAGCTATCAAGGATCTAACCAAGAATATTGTGCTAGTATCTAGATCATCTACTTGTTGATTACTCATATCTTCGACAAGTCTGAAACCCTTAACCGGGCAGGCCAAGCAAATCCTTTGTAAATCCTCTAACAATATGGTTCACAACTGTGAATCTGAAATCCTCTCACAAGGTAGTGTTTAACGGGACTTATCTCCTAACAGAGATCTAGATTCCTAACAGGATCTATTCTGGTAAAGAACATTGTATGACTTTAACTGGTCTTGTTTCTATTATGCAGATAGTTACTTGTGATTTTATGCTCACCGTGGTTTTTCCCATTTGGGTTTCCACATCAAAACTTATTGTGTTATGGTGATTGTGCTCTTGTGGGTGAATGCTTTATTTGTTGTTTGGTTTGCATTTGTCTTAACCGGTTTGTTAGTAAAATTGTTATACCAGTTAACTACTAAACTGTTTAAGAGTTTGAGTTTAGTATTTATTGATATACTAATTCACCCCCCCCCCCCTCTTAGTATTCATCAATACTCTAACTTGCTTTCCAAATTGACATTCCTTACATACCAGATTGTGAGGTTTAACAATCTTAGGTAAATCTCTTACTGCCATATTTGTACTGATTTTCACAATGCAATCAAAATTTACATGACAAAGTCTTTTATGCAATAACCAACTTTCATCAATATGTACAATCAAACATGATTTCTCATTGTTGTTCAAATGAAAGATATTACCTCTAGTCTGATTATCGGTTGCAATTGCCAAACTAGTTCTATTTAAGATTTTGCATTTACCATTCTTGAATTGTAACTGAAATCATTTCTCAACTAGTTGACCAACACTCAAAAGATTATGCTTCAAACCTGCAACATAGTAAACATTATTAGTATTGTGCTTACCATCAAATGATATAAGTTCCTTTTCCTTTGATCATACAAGCTTTATCATCTCCAAATCTCACTAGACCTCCATTGTAATCCTGAAAGGTTAAGAATTTACTCTTATCACCAGTCATGTGATGTGAACATCTTGAAGCAATAATCCATTCATCCTTATCTTCAACTTTAGCTGCCAGGGCCTGCTCTACTGGTTGAACAGTAGGTGTCAGTTGATCTTCTGTTATAGCAACAAAAGCCCATCCATTGTCTATTGGATCCTCATCAGAATCATCAATGACTCCTTCATTAGCATAATAACAAGATTTGTCTCTATTCTTCTTAAACTTGTATCTTTGATAATCAGGGTTAGGCTTATATGTTCTTTTAGCTTCTTATCTTAATCTTGCATGTCTATCAGGACATCTAGAAACCATATGACCAATCTTATTATAGTTAAAACATTTAAAGGGTGCTTTACCTTCATACTTACTTCCAACTGGACCTTTAGGCATTTTTCTTGCAAATAGTGCTTCAAGCTCTTCAAGTTCTTCATTTTGTCTCTTGCTTTCTTCAAGTTCTCTTTCATAGAAGGATTTCCAATCTGATTTCTTAGATGATGATGATGATGCTTCAGATGATGATGATGCTTTGAAAGCTAGATCTGTCTTAATAGTAGCAAGAGGACCAAATTCCTCAAGTACAAAAGTTGAAAGTTTTCCAACCAAGGTGTCTCTAGATACTGATGCATTAGGTATTGTTCTTAATTCATTTATAGTCGTAACTTTCATTTTATATGCCAGTGGCAAAGCTCTTAAAACTTTAGAAACAATCTCATCTTCACTTAAGGTTCCTCCACAATATTATATACCCAAAATAATTTCATTTACTCTTTCCATAAAAGCAGAAATTCTTTCATCTTCTTCCATTTTCAGATTTTCATACCTGACCCGGAAACATTCAAGTTTTGCAATTTTGACTATGGAATATCCTTCATTCAATGTTTCAGATTTGTCCCAAATAGATTTAGCAGTAGATTTTTCTGACAATCCCATGATTTGTTGATCTGATAATGTGCTCAAAAGTGCTTCTCTTGCTTTGCAATCATTTTCCTCATCTTTAGCCAAGTTTGGTGGATTAGGTTGACCTTGAGTAGTAGCAGTATAACCATTCTTTGTAACATCCCATATGTCCTTTCCAATGCAATTCAAATGTGTCTCTATCCTGATCTTCTATATGCCATAGTTGGTTCCATCAAGTTTCAGACTGTCCTTCCTGAAATAGTTAGAAGACATTGGATCTCCTCAAGTTGTTAAACTTCTGCAAAAAGAGGACTAGGCTCTGATACCAATTGTTAGGTCCCAGAGACAACTAAGAGGGGAGGGGGTGAATCAGTTGTCCAATAAATTCAACCAAAATTAACTTAACCAAAACTTAATGCTTAATGCCGGTAAACCAAACTTTATGTCAGTCGACAGTTTTATTAGTTAATTGCAGTACCGGTAAAGATTAACACATGAAATAGAAAGACAATAACATCCACAACACATAACACAAATATTTGTATGTGGAAACCCTGTAAGGGGAAAAACCATGATGGGAAGCCTTACCCACAATCAAATGATACTACTGCAGATAGTATGTGTATACAATATGGATTCTGCACATGCAGAAAGGCCAGCTGCCTAGACCTCACTGCTCAATCACAAAATGAGAGTCACACTAACTACAATTGGAGACTAAATCCAATGATAATGTACTGGTTAAAATAGCATCCTCATATGTTGGATCCAGTACCGGTTTAGTTCTAATTACCTTCACAAAAACCTTTCTTCAACCTTCAAATGATGTCTGTGTGTATATCTCTTCTTATCTTCGCATATACCCTATTATAATTCTTTTTCCAATCGTATATCAATCTCATGACAAATGAGATTTTACATTTATACCATAACCTAAGACCAATTGAATAGGTCAGCTCACTAAAAGATATTACAATAAAATCAATTACAAATAAAACAATATTTGATGCATGATGTTGGCTCAATGCATTTACAATAATAATAAATCATCTCCATAATGTGTCATGCTGATTTGGAATAGATATGCCCGTCGGTGTATATCCTGGACCTATTTGCCGGTAACAGCAAATATGCAAACCCAAATAGACCAATAACCAAATCGCCAAAACCAAGTGATCAAATAATGTCTTTGACATAACCAAGTAGTCTCCAAGTCATTTCAAGTGTTGGTGAACAATATAATCTGTCAGTGAACCAAATACCAATGACTATGCATAAGTCTCTGACATGCCAGTGAACATAACCAAAGATCTCCAAGTGTTGATAAGTGTTGACAAGTGATGACAAGTGTTGACATCAATGACAAAACCATATCAACATATCCAAAATACCAACAACCAATGGTAGGGAGGTCAATTCCCCCATCCTCAAGTGCCTTTTCCAGGATTTCACTTTCGAATACACCCTTTGTTTTTTCTTTTTCTTCATCCAAAGGTGCCTCGGAGAGATTTTTCACCTAGGGAATCATGGTTTTTCTTCTTATCATCTTTTTTTCAACTAAGGGCATTGACCTGACTACCAAAGTATCCCTTTTCATGTAGTTGAATCTCATGCACTCTATTGCAGTCTCCCAAATTACGCATAGTCAGGAGATTTATGAGAGCATTATCATCGATGCAGACATCTAAAGTGGGTTTGTCTCATTGGCCCCAATATATAAGTTCGAGAGGGACAAGATGTAGCTCATGCAGAATGGGAGGGGTAATGGGAGTGATGGTGTTGACATGGGTGCCAAAGAAGATGTCCTCTTCGTATTCAAAAGGAATTTCATGGAATGCCTCTTCATCAGAGTCTTCGACATCCAAAGAAGGACTTGAAGGGGAACCAATGATAGTGATCTTAGGCACTAGAGTATAGCCCAAGCCCCTATTATACTTGTATGAGATAGGATTTATTGGTGCTTTTATTCATTTCTCTTCTAGTCCCAGGTCGTGTCCTTTGTAACCCATCTTTTCTATTATAGCTTATGCTTTAGGATACATTTTCTTAGGTATTTTTACTAGGTCTTCATCTTCTTCCTAGTACACCCATGAAGAGACATTTGTCTCAAGGCTCTCCTCATCAAGTGGACCCCATTGCTGAAAGGTGGTATCTTTGCATTGCATAATAGGTTTTTAATCTTTTTTATTTCTTTGGGCTTGACAAATGATTTAGGAAATGAAGGGAGATTGCCTATTAATAAGACATCCTCGAGTTTATATTCTCCACAACCATTGTCTAGGATCTTAATTTTGGGTTCTTCTTGAGATGAGGTGGAGGCAAAATTTGATGCGTCAGATGGAGGAGTGGGGGTGAGTCTATTTAATGGGAAGTGATATGTATTCTTCCCTTCGAAAATCTTGCAATACTAAAAGGGTTGTGGATCACCTTTGATAGTGATCTCTCTTCCATTGAAGGGGAATTTGATGCATTGATGATAAGTGGAAGGGATTGCCTGAAGGGAATGAATCCATGGTCATCCAAGGAGGATGTTATGAGGGAGATCAAGATCTAGGACTTGGAAAGGGGTCTCAATTATAATAAGGCCCACTTGAAGAGGCAAGGTGATCATGCCTTTAGAAACTCTTTCTACATCATCATATGCTTTTATTGTAATTCTTCCTGATGTATCTACTAGGTCCTCAGAAAGGCCCAATTGTTTTATTAACTTATATGTACACAAATTGAGTCTAGATCCACCATCTATCAAGATACGTTTAACCTTGTGCTTCTAGATGAAGGCTTCGATGTGAAAAGGTTTATTATGGTCTTCATCTATAGGAGAGTCATTGGAAGTGAACACAAGGTGTTGTTGGGCGACAAGGTTTTCGATGAGAGCTTGAAATTGTGTAGCATTGATATTATCAGGAACGCGAGACTCAAGGAGGGATTGTTCCAAAATTTCTTTGTGGACGAGGGAAGTTTTGAGAAGTTATAGGATGGATATTTGCATGAGGGTTTCTCCAAGATGATCAAGCAGGTCATATCGATGGGTGGAAGACATGGGGGGAGGTTTTGGTGGGGGAGGGGCTCCTTGGACAGTTACTCTCCCATGACGGGTAGTTACATTATAGACATTCTGATAAGAGGGAGGTGTGGTGCCTTGAATGACTATCTTGGATGGATTAGTTCAACTTTCTGACTGGGATGGAGCAGGACAACCTTGGATAGTGGTCCTAGGTCTATTTTGGGGCAGGGGATGGTTAGCTCCTTGTATAGTTATGGAATTAACATGAGTATTTGCAGGCTCGATGTGACCTACTAAGGAGTCAAAACCTATTATATGGTTGGTATAATCATAGTTCACAGTGTTAGATGATGATCCTTTACCTTTATCATTTTTTGGGAAGGGTTCTTGGTACATTTTGAGTTTGTCATTGTTGTTACCAGGTTTTGAAGTTGCTACCTCAATATCACCTTTATCAATGAGATCTTGTATGTATATTTTAAGCTTCATACACTTTATTATATCATGTCTATTGATACGATGATATTCACAATACGCATTCTCATTATACCACCTAGGTTTGGGTTGATTAGGGTCGAATGAGCGAGTTATCGGGAAGACCATTGCACCTGCTTGGACAAGATTTTGGAACACCACTTCAATGGGCTCAGCAACAGGAGTAAAATCTCTTAGAGTCCTATTGTTGGATCGAGGTGGTCACCCCTAGACTAAGACATTGTTAGGGGGATTTTGAGATTGATTTTGATTGTTGAATTGTCGATTGGTGGTGGTGGGCTTTAAAGGAGCGGCCATAGTCTGGACCCACTTTGCATCAGTCACACCATCATTGACTACGTTCTTGTTTTTGGACCAAAATTTTGGTTTATCATTATCATAAGAGGAATAATTTTGACTTAATTTTTGGTAATGTTTTAAGGTTCCTTCCTCTAACAAGACACGTTCAAGAGCTAGGCCCTTATCAGTCAATTTTTGGAAAGATTTGATACATTAAGATGTCAAAGGTCTTGATAGCTCGAGCACAAGATTCTTTTGAAATAATTCAATTTGGTGTTATTCTAGCATGTCCCATTGGAATTTCTTGATAAGATGTCACCATCTTTGCAAGAAGTTAGAAAAGGTCTCTCCAGACCTTTTTTTCGTGTTACAAAGGTCCATCATGGAAACATCATTGGCAATGTTGTAGGCATAGTAAGCCATGAACTTTTCTGCTAAGTCTAGGAAGGAGGTGATAGAACCTCGAGGTAAGGATGAGAACCATGCAAGAGCATCTCCCATGAGACTCTTAGGAAAGAGACTTTGGAGGTACAAGTCATTATAGGAGACTTCTTGACATAAGATGTGAAACTCACGAACATGGTCTCGGGGGTCCCCTTTGCCCTCATAGTTTGTGAACTTAGGCATCTCAAAGCCTAGTGGGTATCCTCTGACTAATATAGAAGGGTCATAAGGACAAGGACATAATTCCTCAAAAAAGTAAGGTTTTCTCTTGTTAGTCCCTTCCTTCATGTTCTTGATGATGTTTTTCATGTCCTAGATTTTTTTTATGAGGTCTTGCTGTGGATTTTGGACATGATGAATTTCATTTGCCCCTAGAATTGGATGAGTCATGAAAGGTGGTCCACCACCACTAATGTATTGATATGACAAGGAAGCAGGGATGTGAGATGTGATAACCGATGTCACAGGGACTTGAGTGACAATTTGTTGGGACCCGTAAATTATTGTGACAGGAGGAAGTGAATCTTGAATTAATTTAGCAACATTGTTGAGAGGAATGGAGGATTGTGGAATAGAAATGTATGATTGGGTAGAAGAAGATGGCATAGAAGCATGTTGGAGAATAGACGAGATTGTATTTGATGTTGGCATAGATGCTAAAAAGGAAGAAGGAATAATGGATACCACAGGGAAAAATGTCATGGGAGCTATTGATTGGGGTTGAATGATTGGTGGGGGCACAATTGATTGAGGTTGAGGAATGGGTGTGATGATAAGAGTAGGAGAAAGGTCTCCTTGTGGTTGTTGATCAAGAATGGATCTATCAAAATCAGGAGGGAGGCGAGCTCCATTTTCAAGAAGAGTCTTTAGAAGAGCACTAGGACTATGTTGGTTAAATTTCTCCAACATTTCTTTATTATAAGAATCTTCTAAATATGTTCGCACTTCCAGAGAGAGTTCACCTTGATCAACTATATTAGGGTCCTCTTGTGGTTGATTTTGGATGTTGGGTTGCATGCTTTGTGTAAGGTCTTGTGTAGGGTCTTGATATAGGACACTAATGTCTGACATGCCATATTGTTGTTCGGCCATCTTTTTCTTTTGAGATTGAGTTGTGACCATACAAGAATAGCCTTAGAAAGATTCATTAGAGGAAGATAAAATTTGATGAAAGGACTTAGAAGAGATCTTGGATTTTGGATTTAATTTGGATTTTATGAAATTGGATTTGATTGATTGGTAGAGTCCCTGGATTAGGATACGAATTTGATTAAGATAGTACCTTAGTCCTTGAATAAGGATTTTAGGTGGGGGATGTTGATGAAACCACAAGCAAGGTAATGACCAGGCTGGGTAAAATCTAGACCTTAGGATGATGATCAAAATATTTCTTCTACTAAGGATTGACTAATTATCCTAAGAAAAGTAAAGACATGAGATAAGAGTCTTGATCGAATCAAAGGATAGGGAATAGGTACTTGGGGAGGATTCTTCTTCAAGCACAAAGCCAAATGATTGATTGATTAGAGATGAGGTCTAAATAAAACTTCACAAGGCATAAAACCTTAACGTGAGGTTAAAAGGATGACTTGATTGAGGACGTTTGATTTGAGGATTGATTTGATTATTGAGGATTGATTTGATTAAAGATGATTGATTGGCGATCAATTGATGTGCTAAGTCCTTAGGAAAGATTGAGGATGATTGATCAAAGAGAGGTGATAGTGATGATTAGAAAAAATTTAATGACTAGGCTATTCTTGCTATGAAGATGACTCAATAGGTGATTGGTTAAGACAACAAGTTGTATGAAGGGATGTGACCACCTTGATTCTGGCGATAGTTGGTGTTAAAAGACAAAGATGAACCTTGATGGAGGGAACGAACTCTTAATTCATTGCTAGCATCAAACTCATTGCTATGACCATGGATGTAATCATCGTAATGGTGCAAAAAGGTCCTATGTTTAAGCAAGAGTTTGCGATTGGTGTACCAAAACTTTCGACGCCTAATAAGTTGTGCTTGTGTGAGCTTCTTCTTCTTGATTGGTCGGTGAATTGACCTCTTGGGATGCTTATACGAATTGGGCTTATGAAACATGATATGGATGGATTTCCAACATAGTTTGAAGACTTGTTTGGAAGACTTGAGTTTGTTATGACATGCACTTGATTGATGTTGGTTCAAAAAAATTGTGTGACTAGGACATGACCTTGAATATGATGTGGACTAATCTTGAATTTACTAGTAATGACTATGATGTTGACTAATTATACTATTGGCAAGAAGACAAAGAAAACACATTGGACATTAATTCAAATAAGCACATCAAGCATATCAAGCTACCCTAAGGAAATGGCTGAGGAGGAAAACCTTTGCTTCCTGACTCAAGTACACACCCAATAGCTAATCGAGAGGGCAGACCTGCTAAAGGAAATCACTCAACAAACTAGAAAAGTGCCAAAGGTCGGGATTTCTGATTGTCTAGATAGACAAGAGCATACTCTCCTACTTTCACACTTTTCCCAAACAAAATCAAGCAATTTAGTTCTTTTACCCTCCTAATTAATTCTAGGTGCCTAAGATAAAAAAAATAAAGACACGAGATTTGTTTGTATCTCCTTGGCAATGTACAAAACAAAATGATTAGTAGTTTAATCAATGTGTTCTTTGGCAAGCGAGATGTAAAACAATTGTTAGTAGTCTAGGATGATGTCTTGGACTGATCAGAAAACCTACAAAATCTTCAAAATTTTGATTAGTAGACAAAGGTCTATAGAAATAGCGCTCGCGTTGTTTTGTAGACACCCACATTGAAGCACCTGCACAGGCACTGAAATGCCTGCATATGCACTCAAGGGGGCGGAAAATAAAAAACAATAGGAACTGTAAGAAAAACTAAAAAAATAGAATATACCTATGATCATGCTGATGTAAAGTCGGAGGCGCTAAAAAACGAGCATACACACTAAAACAGGTTAGCGAAACAAGTTTTGAAATTTCAAAAATTCAAACACGGGCAGGATTCTGCCGAACCGCCCACACTATTCACAGAGCGCTCGTGCTAAAGTGACAGTTCTGAAATAAAAGGATAGTTAGATGCAAAAAATAAATAATTTTTTTTTAAAAAAAATTTTAAGCCTTTTTAGTGTGTTTTCAAGTATCAATTCTAGAATAAGAATGGAAGATGGAAGAATAGAAGAGAGAAGGAGTAGGACGGCGTTGCAGGTAGACGCGTTGTTCCCGCGACACTCACATTGTTCTGTAGACCTACAAAAAGGCGGGTCAAAAAATTTAAACTCCCCTCCCACGTACTAAAACGCATGTGCACGCACCAAAGTAGGCAACGCTCATGTTGGTTCCATGGCGGTCACATTGTTCTGCATTTGCCTGCACTATTCCGACACCTACGAGCAAAAACTCACAAAAACTTGCAAAAAGGATTAAATTTAAGGACGTGGGTCCCATCAAGCATTCCAGAATGAAGAGGGGAAAAACAAGTAAGGTGAGATTAGATGGTTAGTATGCAAATAAAGAATGATGATTACCATGAGAATGATAGAAAAGTCATTCTCTTCATGGCACTTGATAAACTAGTTGATGAAAATGAGGAAGAGGAGGATATTGAAGCTGAAGTGGATTTGGAAAGTGAACTTATCAGTGCTCTTGAGGAATTGAGTAAAACAAGAAGAGAACTCAAAAAGGTCAAGCTTGTTGCAGTAGATGAACAAGATATCTTGAATCAATCTCTGGATGAGAGTAGTTAGGTTATATCTGACTTGAAATTGCAGCTAGAAGAAACTAAGAGGATATGTGAAGATACATCCTTTGATCTGACAAAGAAGGAAAAGGAGCATCAAGAGTTGGAAGCAGAAATAGTGAACCTCAGAAAGGAGCTTGAAGAAAGTAAGGAGCAAATATGAAGGTGACACTGAGGCCTTAGACAAGATGTTGAGAAAACAGAAGCAATCCAAAGACACTGGTGGCTTAGGCTTTGAAGAAGGTCAAAGTTCAACCCACAAAGATAAATCTGGCAAAGAAATAAAGTTCACCTCTTCAATTGAAGGTAAAGAAAAGAAGACATTCACTGTAGGCAAGGATACCGGTAAAAAGACATATGCAGATGTTGTTGGAAATCGCCACTCAAACCGGTATACAACAATGAACTGGAGGCCACACTCTTTGTACCAACATGAAGATCCAAGGAGAAATGCAAGAGTTGACCGTGAAGGATTCACCAGATTCAACAACATGAAGGGAAGACCCCCGATAAGGCAGTCCCATTCAAGACCAAGGCAACCTAATCAGTATGTTTCAAACTTTCATGGTTATTGTTACCAGTGTAACAAATTTGGGCATAGCATAGTTGACTATAGATCAATTAATAAGTCCTCTATGAGTTGTGAAAATATAAATCCATTTAATGCACTCTGGGATATGAATGTTGTCTACTATGAGTGCAATGGATATGGTCATAAGAGTTTTGAATGTAGGAAGAATAAACCGATACCCTACAATAATTTTAAGGATTTACCCTCTAATGAAAATGTGAAATGGTATAACTGTCAAGAGTTTTGACACATAGAAGACAAATCCTGATCAAGAGCTGGTAATGGAACCTGAGCATAATATAGCAGCTGACAAGAAGAAGGAAACCAAACTGGTATGGGTTGAGAAAGAAAAAGAAAAGGCATAATCAAGTCTCATAGTGCAGACTGCCTTACATGTTGAAAGGAAAAATCTATGGGTTGTAGATAGTGGTTGCTCCAACCACATGACTGGTGACAAAAAGAAATTCATCAAACTTGAAGATTGGGATGGTGGTTCAGTAAGATTTGGAGACAACTCATCTATCAAAATAAAGGGAAAAGGCACTCTAAGTATTGATGGAAAATTGAAGGTGTGCAATGTATATTATGTGGAAGGCCTTAAGCACAATCTGTTGAGTGTGAGTTAGATGTGTGACAAAGGCTATAAATTCACCTTTGACTCAACCAATTGCTAGATAAAGAAAGACAGTACCGGTGGAATACAATATCTGACAAAGTATGAGTATGTTATGCAGATCTTCATTTTGATTGAGTAGTTTTGGTTGTGGTGAAAGAATTGGTTGTTTGGGTATTCGAGGAAACTTATTTCGCAATCCTAGCCTGCAATATTGATTCTTGTGCAAGATAGAAGGTTTGGTATCCGATAATTCAGGAAGAACAGAGCTATTTTGATGTAACGTGTGGTGCGGAATCTTTGAGTTGATTTCGATGATTTCTTTTGAGTTTGAGGTGATTAAGCCAACATGTTGGAAGCCTATTATCAATTTTTTTAGGTTTGCATATGGATTGGTAATTGGATTGACCCGACCTATGGTTACACCTTTCATGTTGTGTGTTATGAGGTTTTTGAAAGCCAACATGGAAATCGATTTATTTTGTTGATGAGGATATATAAGACCGATTCGTTTGAGCATTTTAGGATATGATATGAGTGTGTGAATATTGTATGAGCAATTGTGATCAGAAGTTTTATGAGTTTGATTGAAGGTTTTAGTGCTCTAGTATATGACAAAAAATCATAATAGAGCAGAGAGACAGAGCAATAGCAGAAGACTTATTGAGCTTAACCAAAACTGTTATTTGACATTAGTAGATGCTATTCTTCAGTTCATACATTATTGTAATTATTTGTAATCTCTGTAAGGCAGTGAGCCTTCCTCAAGGTTGTAGGCCTCTTTTGTAATTGAGTAGTAATATCTAGGCAGTGTGCCTAAATGCATGTGCATTCCCTCTTGTAATATTATTATACTCCTGATCATAGTATTGTAATATTGTGGGTTCCAATCCCACCATGGTTTTTCCCTTTTTGGGTTTCCACGTAAAAATTCAGGTGTTATAGTTTTGTGCTTGTTTTCTTTCATTTTCTGCACTTTGCTTTTGTTCATTTGCATCCGGTGGATTAAGAATAAAGTTAAGAAATTTATTAATTGCAGAACACTGATTCACCCCCCCCTCCCCTCTCAGTGTTCACTGATTTCAACATGTGCCACCTTCCTTTAATCTTCTATGGAAATTTATTAGTGGGTTTAGTGTCCTTGAGTTGCATAGTCCTACCATTTTGATTAATCATTCAACCCCGATTCTAAAAAATAGTTTAGATGTTGTGGCTCACAACAAGGAGGTTTTTTAACAAAACCATGCCCTAAATTATAGATTTAAGTTAAACTATGGTCAAAATTAAGTGAATTTCACGCTTGGATTTTGGTAAATTAGAAGAATTTCATGGAGGACAAAATATGCATTTTCCCTTGTGCCGAGGAGTTTTTCATTCTTGAATTTGAGTCACATACAAACATGGTGTGGGTGGTGGAATATGGCTCTTAGGTACTCTAGGGTAACTTCCTATGCATGGAGATCTAAAAACCTTCCTTTGATCCATGAACTAGGACCTTCTCCTCTACACTTTTTTGGGTGTGCTTACCTTATCTTCCCTTTTGGTTTCCGGAATTAGATTGTTTACAAGCTATTGGGAATGTCTTCTAGGGAGATACCATTGTAGCTCAGATGAGACAATTAACTACCAATTCTCCACCTATGCATGAATATGTATGGAAATGGACGTATCCAAAGGGCTCCCTATAAAGATTTCATTGAAGACTGCAACCCAGTGCTAGATGTAGTCAATTGATTATGAAAAGGATTCTTTCTAGTGTAGAAAATGCTTCTTAACATATCATTTTACTCCCCAATGCCAAATGATGACATCTCACGGGCATAGTAATTTGGATGCAAGTGATAAGCCCACTTGGTGGATTGGGGTTGAGCCTCAACACTATGTGATTCAACCCAACTCTTAGAATGAAGTCTTATCTCAAGCTCCCCCAAATAACCCTACAAAGATTCCAACCCCTTTAGTTTTGGATACAGATTCTAGTTGCCAAGAAGAAGTTGTAGTCAAACTTATTAGAGGTGATTTTGTTGCCTCATAATCACAATATCAACTAATCTTGAGAACTCCTAGAAGCGTTTCTGCACACTGCAAGCATCAAAGTTTCCTAAACAAATCAAGGCTAGATAGAAGTAAAAAGGAAAAAACCAACACTATCATAAACCAAGCATCAAATATTTTTAAGATCATCAATTAAGGAAAAAAATATGAAGGATTGTGCAAAACTAAGGCACCCCTATTTTGGGGCTGATGCATTCTCGCAAAGTTTGTCTTTGACTACAAGTAATAGGGTGATAATACTTTGATATAATGTAATAAGGCTTGTATTTTTCCCTATTATTTCTTCTAAATTTAGCTTAGATACGATTTCCTTAAGCTCGCTTTACCAATAAAAAAATATAAATATAAATCTATTCAATATTAATATAATAAAAGTGAATATAATATCATTTCAAAATGAAATTATATAATATAATATAAAATAATAAATATTAATATAATAAAAATTAACATATTAAATTAAAATAAATTTATATTACAAAGTGATATAATATAATGCTACATAAATTAAGATAAATACTAATATAATATACTATAAATATAAATTAATAATATAATACAATACAAATATATAATTTTTAAAATATTAAATAATAAAAATTAATATAATATTAAATTAGAACACAAATATATAATATATTTATTATAAAGTAATATAATATAATTGACTAAATAATATAAATATTATATTTAATATCACTTCACGTTGAAATTTGGTTGAAGGTTAGTTAATTGATTACAAAGTAATTTAATGCAATATTATTAATAAACTATAATTTATTAAATAATAATAACTTGACTGGTTGACTTCCATGATCGACGATTACGAGAACAATGCAAAATAATTGCATGTGTGTGGTCGTTTGATTATTTTTCTGCTGAACTTTTTTTTCGCCAATTTTAAACTAGCAATTGCACCTTGGTGTGCAATGGGTATGCCGAAGAGGTATGGAGGCAATGAGGGAAAATTTTGATCTATTTTTTGCATAAATTTATGTAGCACATCATGGGGTAAGGAGATAGAGATAAAGAGGAAGATAGAAATAAATATAGAGATGGAGAAGGAGAGGGAGAGGTAAAGAGATAGAGGAGAGAGGGATATATAGAGAGGTATATATAGAGATGGAAAATTTGTTGTAACTAACCTTAACTTATTTTTACCCCTCTCTATATATCCCTCTCTCCTAACCTTAATATATAGTTAAGGTTAGTTACAACAAATTTTTCTTTTATTGGAATGAACAAGTTGCTTATGGCTATCAATAAACATATAATAATTACAAACAATCATAAATTAAATTAATTCTAGTAACTTTGAATTATTATTTGTAATTTCATAAAAAGAGAAATAATTAAAATAATTTCTAAATTTCTAAATGGGAAATTAAAAAGTAAAAAGTCTTATCCTTTAGTGGCTAATACCTAACCATCAAAATTGTTATTCTTGAACGTAGTTCAAAATGATGGGTAAGACCCTAAATTTGATTTATAACAACATACGATATTGAACCCCTTTTCCAAATTCAAATTTAATTATGAGCTTAGTCTTACTTACTACTAGTTAGTCATTGTCCATTGAATCAAACATTAAATATTCATTTTTTGATGGTAGGGTATTATATAAAAGGAGAAACCCAAATCAATTGAATTTATTAACTCATTCACATGTCACTAAAGCATTACTTAAGGAGCATTCCATCAATATACAAGATCATAAGGATAGTCATAGGCATTTAACACTCTTACTTGAATATGTTGAAACTTGATCAACATCATTGAATAGATCTAAGGGCTTAACATAAAGTAGGAAGCTAATTGAATTCTTGTCATCAAAATGGCAAGTTTTGATGGTACTTTTGAGAACTATCATTCCTAAATATTAGAGGTGATCAAGATTATAAAGATCCTAGATGTGAAGTTCAAGCTCATGTACAAAGATCAAACTAATATGTAGAATAATTAAAGTTTCGAGTGTGGCAGTCATAACTACAAATTTGAGACTGAAGTAGAATAAAGTGCAGGATTCTCAATCTAACAAAGCTTCAAATTTTCAAGATAAATAATTAAAAATTAAATTAAATTGTTTGAAAAGTTATAAAAAAATATCATTTTAATCACATATAAAACAAAATACTTTTAACCTTTTTATCATTTATCTTATATATTTGTGGACTCAATTATATTATCTAAAATAATAATATATTTATTATTTAATTAATAAATGAATACTTGTCATGAAATATTTGCCTTGGGCTCAATTTAGTCAAAATGTGAGGTGTCCACTATGTGACATTGATTTGTAAAATGAAGCTTGGAGATAATTAACAAATGTTAGTTGCCCTAATTCTTCAAAATTAAATATAATATAATAAATATTTTATGGTAATCACTTACCAGGCTTGAAGAATAAGAAAGGGGAATCATTCTTATAGCTTGGCAATGAAAGCATTTTTACCATTTTAATTATGTTATGTTTGCAATAGGGGGAGAGGGAGATAGAGAAATAAGAGACATGTGTGTGGGTGGGTGGGTGTGCACACACATACATATAGAGGTAGAGAGATCAAGATAAAGAGAAATAGGAGACACACATATGTATAGAGCTAGAGAAATCGAGAGATAAAGAGGGTCTTAGTCTACAAAGGAGAGTAAGGAAGGTAAATATAAGAAGAGAGAAAGACAAAGAAAGGTTGAAATTTATTTTATTATATAAATTAAAAGAAAAATTTAAAATATAAATTTTGTACAAAATGTAAAAGTTAAATAAGATAAACAATTGTAACTAAATTAATTTTATTAACTTATAATTATTATTTTATAATTTCATAAAAAAGACAAATAATTAAAATAAATTTCAAACTTCAATCATTTTAATGTATGTAATTTTGGTTTTTGGCTCTGCTTGGATGTTTAGCAACTATTAGATCCTTGAAATTCAAACGGTTGTTAGACAGTTCCTTTGGTCTGATGGAAAAGGTAATAATAAATTACACGTTGTTAACTGGAAGTGGTGCCATATTGAGAAATCTCATGGTGGCCTTGGATTAAAAGATCTTAGGATCCAAGGCATTGCCCTTGCGGCTAAATGGATCTTCCATTCTCTCGAAGGTCAGGAACCTTGGAAAGTTTTAATCAGACACAATATTGAGAGGGTTGTTCCTAAGAATGCTAAGTCTTGGAAGGGTTTACCTCTCACCGACCTTGTGGCCAGTGGTTTTCTCATTTCTGTCCAGGGCACTTGTGTGTTCAAGTCTATTTGGAAAGCCTGGGAACATGTTAGGGGGTTTTTGGTCAACACTAGTGTCAACAATGGTGACCTGATTCATGGCGAGAGATCCTTATGGTGGAACCTCTTCCACACTGGCAAACCCTTGGCCCTTACTCAGGGATGTTCGACTAGACCTTGGGCCAGCAAAGGGATCAAATATCTTATTGACATTTTGGAACATGATACTCTTATTACGTGGGAAGATCTCAACTCCCCCCCCCCCCGCTCAAAAAAGAACCTACAACATGATTAAGCAGGCTTGTATTGATTTCAGTCTTCCTAAAAACTGTGATGCTGATTCTCATAGATTTATGTCTTTTAAATGGTTTGATGGCACTCTTTTGGCTAAAATCAAGGCTCGTAACATTTACTCTATCTTAACTTATGAGGCTTCCATCAATAATCATGTTAACATTTTATGGTATTCTGGTCTGCCTGTTATGCAGTGGCAAAAGACCTTCAACATGCTATGGAAAAGTTTGATCGAGCCAAAAATAAAGTGCTTTAAATGGCTTATGATACTTAATAGACTTCCTCTCCAGAGGAATTATGATAATAATGATTTATGCTCTATTTGTAAACTTCCTAAGACTGGCAGGCGTATTTTCTTTGATAGCTCCATTGCTAAGGAAATCTGGTTAATGTTTGGCTTTTCTATCCCTAATCTTGTGGATATTATGGAAATTATTTCTGGGCACATTAAAGGATTGAAAAAGGATGCTAATATCTTTTGGTTTACTTTATTTGCCAATATTCTTTGGTATATTTGGAAAATTAGGAATGTTGATAGGTTTGAAGGCCAAGATAGGGCCCTTATTGAATCCTTTCGAAGACTCACATTCTTCAAAATTGTCATGCAGGTTGCCTCTACTATGAACGTTGAGAGACACAAGCTCCTGAGGTTTCTCAAGGATGGTCACGCCACCATGTTCATCAATGAGATGAAGGATGGTTATGAGTGGAGATGCAATGAGGAAAACCTATCCTCCTTTGAGGAGGCTCTCAAGAAGTTGAACAATGAAATTAAAGACAATAGGGAGCCCTCCTACGCCCAAGTTGAGATGCTAGCACAAATTCAAAGCCAGAAGACCATTGTTTGGATGGAAGGACCTCAGGGATGGGCGGCATGGGTTGAACCCCATGACGGCATCCTCTCTTGATGCTTTTGTTGACTTCTCATGATGCAGTTAGTTTGTTAGTACTCTTTTGTGCGGATTACGCACCCTATTGATTACTTGGGTTTTTGTTGTCCTGTGGCGGTGACAGCTATGTTTTGTTGAGGCCTGGCCTCCTTGTTCTAGATTCTCTCGATTTTTAATATAAAAAAAAATTAAAAACACTTTTCATATTGATCAATTTTATTTTTTTAATATAAATTGATATTAAAATTCAAAATATAATTATTCTATAATAAATATAATTTTTAAAATATAAATAATTATTAATAAATTTTAATTGTTACTTGTAAATTCATAAAATAAGTAAATAAATAAAATAAATTTCCAAGTTAATATATATCTAGTTCTCTACTTTAACACTAAAAATTATTATACAATTAAAATTTAAAAAGCTTCAATATTCATAAATCCTTTAATTAAATATATAATTAAATGAAATAATTATAATAATAATAATTATTATTATTATTATTTTATATTACTGTTGGTTATGGTGCTTGTTGGACGAGATTGGTTTCAATCGGGGTTATCCAATAGTGTCAGTGGTGTGTGTTGGTAATGCTATTGGTTTCAATCTCCGGTTATCCAATAGTGTGTGTGGTGTGTGTGCTGGTAATGCTATTGGTTTCAATCTCGGGTTATCCAATAGTGTATATGGTGTGTGTGCTGGTAATGCTTTTTTTGACTGCTTTATAATAAAAAACATAGATTCATTAAAATGTTGTTATCTTTAATCAAAGAAAAATAGCTAGTAACTGTTAATTTATTCTTCAAATTTGACATGGAAATGTTTTTCTTACGCTTACTCCAATGATCGATTTTGTAAGGAAATAAGGTTAATAAAAATGCATCGCTATTTACTTAAAAATTAAATTAAAAAGAGTCTCATGACACTCATTAGAAGAACGCAAAAAATATAAAAAGAAATAAATACCAGCGTTCTATGCCATCATATAATATAAAATTTCGCCCGTTTCAAAATGAAATTATATAATATAATATAAAATAATAAATATTAATATAATAAAAATTAATATAATATTAAATTAAAATAAAATTATATTACAAAGTGATATAATATAATGCTAAATAAATTAAGATAAATACTATAATATACTATAAATATAAATTAATAATATAATACAATACAAATAAATAATTTTTAAAATATTAAATATAAATAAAAAATAATATAATATTAAATTAGAACAAAATTATATAATATATTTATTATAAAGTCATATAATATAATTAACTAAATATTATATAATATCACTTCACGTTGAAATTTGGTTGAAGGTTAGTTAATTGATTACAAAGTAACTTAATGCGATATTATTAATAAATATAATATAATCTATTAAATAATAATAACTTGACTGACCATGATCGACGGTTACGCTGTTTGTTTGTTTTTTTGCCAATTTTAAAATATAGTAGAACGTTTTAATACAACGCTGCTAAACTGGGAACTTAACGTTTTATGTCCTAAATTAGGAAATTTGTGCTTTTTATATAAAAAGCAATATTATATTTTTAGGATTCAGATTATGTGTTTATTCATATTTTATATAATGTAAATTTAATTTTAAAATAATAGATTATTATATTTAATATATATGTTATATAATTATTTATAGTCATTACTTAAAATAACTTGCAAAGGTAATATAGGCTAAATTTTTATTTAGTTAAAAAAAAAATGGCTAAAAATTTCAATACAGTGCTGCTAAATTTAGAATTTAATGCTTATGTAGAAGTCAATACACTAAATTAAGACATTTATGCTTTTTTATATAAAAAGCGATACCATATTTTTAGGATTAAGATCATGTTCTTTTCCAAAAGTATCTCTCTATAAAGAGACTTCTATGTGAGATTTCTTTTAAGCTCGATTTCTGTAAAGCTCAGAAGTCTTTATAGTGAGAAGATTTATTTTAAGCTCGATTTCTGTAAAGCTCAGAAGTCTTTATAGTGAGAAGTACTTAGTGCACATTATCTCTCTATCAAATAATGGCAAACAGAAATCAATTTGGTAATCTTCAGTACCTGTTTTCAAAAGAATTGTGCACTAGTGATACAAATAAGTTGTGCAGGGTAATAATTCCGAAAGCAAAAGCGGAAGCATATATTTTGCCGATGTATACAAGCAAAGAGAGAGAAGACATTAAGGAGGATAAAGACCTTAAGCTACGAGGTTTTGACATTGATTCAAACCAGGAGGAAAGCTTTGCGCTTAAGTTCTTAAAAAGTAGCAAGTGCTACGAGCTGAAGAGTGGATGGAGTCAATTTGTACAGCGGAGGCAATTGAAAATGGGCGATGTCTTTAATTTTTATGTAAGAAGTGACACCAAACAACTATGTATAAGCTGCGACCAACCCCTTAAACTCAAACTCGCCTCTCCAGAAATGTTGTGTGGGGAAGAGTATAAAAAGCCAAAAATGGAGCGCTCAGAGAAGTTAAATGGTGAATGGATAGAAGAATTAAAGGAGGAGAACCTTAAATTCAGAACCTCGTGGTTAAAAATGTGGTATGATCAAGAGTAAAGAAAAGTAGGGGATTGACCTCAAATTGAGGCTATCCTCAAAAACATCCTTTTTCTTTTTTTTTTAACTCAATATCTTTTCCATGTATTAATTTAGTAGAGGGAAACTCTCATGAACTGTGTCAATTCAGTTATCATTTATTCATTTTTGACAATTTTGTAAATCTGAGGGTTCAAATTTTTCAATGTATGTGAGATGTTGAGCACATGTGTGCCATAACATGATTTGTGTGCAAAATGATAGTATGTTTAAATAAAATTTCAATTGTCTTATTTAAGAAACAATTAATATTTTTACTTACACAATGTGTATGAAAATATAGACGTTCCATGTGTATGACTGCAGTAAGACAAGGATTTTGATGGAGCAGACTCTTTAAAAACCCAAACCCTCTGGAATGAAAGTGTTGTAAATTATATTTGATTCCCTTTTTCTGCTTTTGGGGCTGAGGGTGGGGAAACTGTCATGAACTGTGTCTATTCAGTTATGATTTGTTCATTCTTTGACAATTTTGTAAATCTGAGAGTTCAAATTTTTCAATGCATGTGAGATGTTGAGCACCTATGTGCCGTAACAATATTTGTGTGCAAAATGGTAATATGCTCAAATAAAATTTCAATTGTCTTACTTAAGAAAGAATTGATATTTTTACTTACAAAATGCGTATGAAAATGTAAACAATCCATGTGTAAGACTGCATAACTTGCCATAAGACAAGCATTTTAATGGATCAGAATCTTTAAAACCCCAAACTCTCTGAAATGGAACAGTGTTGTATATTATATTTTATTTATTTATTCTGCTCTTTGGGTTAAGGGTGAAGGAAATTGCCATGAATTGTATCAATTCAGTTATGATTTATTCATTCTCCGACAATTTTGTAAATCCGAGAGCTCAAATTTTTCAATGTATGTGAGATGTTGTACACGTGCCGAATGCTAATATGTTTAAATAAAATTTCAATTGTCTTAATTAAGAAACAATTGATATTTTTACTTACAAAATGTGTATGAAAATGTAGACAATCCATGTGTAAGACTGCACTGCATAATTCGCAGACAAGGATTTTGATGGAGCGGAATCTTTAAAACCCAAATCCTTTGAAATGAAACAGTGTTGTAAATTATGTTTGTTCCCAAATACAGTATGAACGTCTGTGCTTCTATAATCTGGGAACTTAGGGTAACATTTGGGTTTCGTTAGTACTCTCACTCCAAAAGGAGAAGCAAACGAAGCCAAAATACCATGGCCTTGCCTTTGAAAAGGCAAAACGCATCTTAAAAGAAAAATTGTAAAATTGTGTGATTATCTTAGAAAATTTTTAGTTTTCATAGCATCATTATCAACAATTGATATTAGGTTTTCACAATTCATGAGATAGAAATCAACTGCTTTCGAAATAGATTGTAATATTTTTCATTAACATTGTGGATCACATTTAGTGATCCATCATCAGAATATAACGTTTTGCTTTCTAATTATTACATCCTGATAATAGATCACTGAATGTGATCTGAAATGTTGATTCAAAAAATTACAGTCTATTCCGAAAGCAGCTGATTTCTATTTCACAATTGTTACCAATATGAAACTTTATAGACTTGCACAAAGTCTATAAGCACAGAAAGGGCACCTGAACTGTGAATTGTTCGAAAAAATGCCTGAAAAAAATAATGTTCTCATGGACTGCAAATATTTCAGAGTTCCTTAGTAACTCTCAAGCGAAAGCAGTTGGCAGATGTAAAGAAAAATTCAACAACCTTTGCCAGCAAGCTCCCTGCCTGTGCCAAAGGAAGCCTTGGAACAGGATATGGCGTAGCCTCAATCCCTGCAGGCAAAATGATGAAATATACACAAGACTGGTGGATTTCTTGATAGAATCATGAAACAAATGTTGTATAATGGGCTGCAATAATTACCGATTTTCACAAAATGAATTATTCAGAAGGCTTTTGAAGCAATATGTTGAAATATAGACAAAACTGGTGGATATCTTGATAGAATCATGAAATAAATGTTGTAAAACGGATTGCAATAATTACAGATTTTCACAAAATGAATTATTTAGGAGGCTTCTGAAATTTTCAAAAGCAAATACAATCGGCAGGTGCACAGCCAATTTCCATAGGCTTTGCCAACATCCTCGCTCCCTTGCGATATTGGAACACGACATTTACATCTAGAAGCACAGACAGGGCACGTGAACTATGAATTGTTCGACAACATGCCTGAAAGAAATATGCTGTCATGGACTGCAAAGATTTCAGAATATAAACAAAATTGAATTTGTTAATAAATCATTCGTAACTTTCAAGCGAACGCAATTGACAGATGTATAGAAAAATTCCACAACCTTTCCCAGCAACCTCCCTGCCTGTGCCAAAAGGAAGGCTTGGAGTAGCCTCACTCCCTGCATGCAAAATGTTGAGGAAGTTATATTGGGTGTAAAATGAAAAAGATATAAATATTAATAAATATATGTTTAAAAAATACACTTACATATATATTGAAGTGTATTTTTAGATTTTTTTTTAATATTATTTGCTGAAATAGGAATTGTGAAAACATTAAGTTTTTTAATATTTTTTTTAAATTAGTTCTAAAGTTATGTCACAAATGTGTTTAGTAGACATTTTCAATTGAAAAAGTTTCTCACTTTCAATTGAAAATAATTAAATTAATTTGTGTTAATAAGTTAGTTTGAAGTAAAACATAACATTAAAATTTCACCCTTTTTAACACTTCATATTGCTTAGGAGATGCTCTTGCAAATGTCTAAAATAGTCATTGTACTTATTGATATATTCTTTAACGAATTACTACACATCTACGTCATCCTCATAATATTTAAGGAGTAAAATTTATCCTACAAATCATTAGGGGAATGCTAATTGGCCTCGTATCTTATCTATAACAAAGTTTTGGAAGCGTGTCTCATCAAACAACTTGTCACATCACCACGTCTAGTGAGAAGTGTCCAAAAATTGTTTTCTTAAAGATACAACCAAAACTTAATCATGGTATCCCTAGTAGTTGAACAAATAAATATCATTTGTTGATAAACAATCATATTTTTATGTAAATATAACTTAATTGCAACCTAGAAAATCATAATACCTTTTGTTAAACATGAATTTTTGTTATCTCTAACTTCCATATCCAACACAAATGGATGGTTATGATATTTAATATGAAACAAAAAATTATTTATTTCACTTGTTAATGAATGTATTTATGTTTTTTATATAACATGTATACGTTGTCATGTGTTCAAGTATGATACATCTTGATCGTTTGTTTATTTACATGTGAACTAATTATATTTACACACACACACACACACACACACACACACACACACACACATACATAACACACACGCGTGCGCGCACGCACACACACACATATAGAAAGACTAAATGTTATAACCCTTTGCCAACAATTGGACTCTCCCCACTACTAACCCTTCTCCCCTAACAAAAGTTTCCCAAGATAGAATTGGCTAGTTAATATTTTTTTGTTTCTCCTCTATATCATGTAGTAGTGAAATGTTGTGGATGAACAATCAAACTTTACAATACTAAAATGTCTCCTAAGTGAATAGTTGACCTCAACCTAGCTAGGTACACCTAGGCATCTCCTTTACTTCTCTAACCTCATAAATTTTTGTGTGTTTTCTACATCAATCCACAATAGATTAATATATACAAGTTAAAATGAGTGTGTAAAGGAAAACCTAGACCTAGTGTGTCAAGGACTCACTATAGAAGAGACACAAATATACCAAAAGAAAACATACTTCCAAAACATTTGGGGGTATTGGAGTGTACAATGAGCAACACCAAAATTACAAATGAATCCCAAATATAGCTAAAGGGTCTATTTAACTTTCTATGTCAAGAGGGTTTAGGATCATCATGGAATCACACTCTTCAATTGACGAATAGACTAGCAACTTCCTACCCTAGTGTCCACACAAGGGATTTAATAGGAACTTGGGGCTCTTTGTTAACAAGATTCCCCCAAGAAAACCCAAACACAATGAATCCATTGAACATAGAGGGGAGGATGATCTTCATAATACAAAACAATATAAAGGGATCTTAAGACATAGACAGACTCAAAAACTGAGACAAACTAAAAAAAAAATCACTATGATTTTATCAAAGATAAATAGAAATAATACAAAGATATCTAGTAAGATATTGTAGAAAGGAGAACAAATTGAACAAGTTGAAAATAAAGGAGAGGGAAAGCTAATAGGAGGCATGGAGAGCCTCGAGTAAAATATGGGAAAAATAGAAGGGCTTACTATAAACAAGAAGGTCAATGAGAAAGTGTCCCAAGATATAGATAGGCCCACATCAACACTACTAATATGGTCATCAAAGTTATATGTGGAGGAGAACGTGAGAATGAAAAAGAGACTCGAAGTTGTAGAAACAAAGCCCAAGGTTTATGAAAGTAGCAAGATAAAATAAGTTATAGAGTTCAATTGCAAGGTGGAAAAGGAAAATAAAATACTCCAAGATCAAATCTTGTATCTATAGAATAACATGGAAAGAGAACAACAAGAATTGGTTGCTTTAAAAAAAGAGTTAGATCAACTTAAAATAGTTGTAACTAAGAGGCCAAAAATGGTGAGAGGAGAGGATATAATGCATATAAAGGAGATCTAATCAACATTAAAAATATGTGGATAAAAGAAAATTAGTTATGAGACTAGATAGAAGAGGTCAAATCATGGTCACAAGTGATAAGTGGATCATCAAGTAAGGATTAAGGAATCATTGAAAAGCAAGTCAAGGGGGGAAAAAAGGGAAAAAACAAAAAACAAAGAAATACTACAAACAATATAATTAAAGGTAAGAGGGGCATTGGTGAGAAGGAGAGAACCAACATTCTAACAAGGGACTTCCTTAAAGACAAGTTGAAGTGGGCAAAGTATATCTAGCAAGCAAACATTATTGGAAAGAAGATAGTTGGAGGAAGAGATAGGAATGTACAAGTTATCTTGAGAAACATAGAGGCTAAGAATGTGATTCTAAAAAATAGAGAGTTACTTAGAGGCACACACATTTACCTAGATGAGGATGTGTCCTTTTCCCAACAAGAAGAACAAAGGAAACAATGGGAGAAAGTGAAAATAGAAAGAAATGAGGGAAAGTGGGCATGGTTCAAGAATAGAAAGCCCGTGATCATTTTTCAAACAAGAAATAGGGAGTAGGGCCCGGCGAGAATACTTACATGTAGAAAGTTGGAATTGCAGAGAATATCCATGAAGAAGAGGATTAAGGTTGGGAGGGTGTGTGCAAGAATTAATCACAATTAACCTAAAAATTTAAAGCACTTCAAGATTGAATCTTTAAAATAGTCGATAATATGAAATGTAGTACTGATAGTTTAGTTTCCAAATGTGTAATTTATTTTAATAACCAAATGATACAAATTGATTTTCAATAGGTATGTCTAAAAACCACTGTTTAAAATTCACTTTTTCAGGACCATACCATGCACATGTAAAACAACCATATTTTGACATAAATAAGTTTTTTTATAATCCTCTTGGGAAAATATTAGTAAGAAACTAAAGATTGTTGAGGATATTTTTTGTAATTTTTTTCTAAACATTTTTTTAATTATTAAATTTTTATTGGTCCTAATTGTTGTTTTGAAAACCCCTTGTGTATGACAAATATAAGTAAACTTGAACTTATCATTTTTTGAATCTTATTTTTCAAATTGAAAATAATAGTTTGTAGATTATTTTCATATAATTTGTTTTCAAAAAACATAAAAAAATAAAAAGTCATTAGAAAAATAAGAAAACCTATTATTTCAAGTGTATGGATCAATTTCATTAAAAATGACTTGAAAATTAGAAACATTAATCCAATTGTAAAAAAAATTGCATATTTGAAATCTAAATAATCTCCTCTATAATGGGTTTTAATTTCATTAAAAAATTATGCAAAAAATGTATTCAAACATGTCTAAAGTCGCTCTTTTCTAGTGGCATTGACATGACCTTCAAGTTACCAGTTAGGTCTAAGGCTAGGGACAAGCTCCCTAAGCCTCTTTCCAACTTGAGACCCATAGCACAAATTGGCATTGGAATTCAAATTTCTTGAAATAGGATCTTGTTTCAAAAACAAAATGGGGTCCCATTTTGTTTTGGATTGTTGTTTTAATATTGAAAATGACTTATATATACATGAAATTTAACATTAAAGTTGTATTTCATACAGTCAATTTCAATCGTCAACAAGCTTCTATATTTTAGAAGTTTTTATAAATTTTCAAACTTAGTCAAATTTCAATAATCAATAGGTTTCTATTAGCATTTTCTCACTCTATTTATCTCCCTCAAGCTCTAGACCTATGTATCTCCATATCACTCTTCCTCTATCCCCTCTTTACCTCTCTCTATTTCACTCTCTTCCCTCCCAAAAAATCTAGACCTATCTATCTACCTTTATCTCACATCCTTGACTCTCTACTCTCTATATCCTCTCTCTCTATACAATTGCCTTCACTCCCTCCCTATCTCTAATTATCTACATGTACTTCTCTCTATCTCTCTTTACATACCATTCTCTACCTCCCTCCCTACCTACCTATATTTATCTACATACATCTCTCTTACATCCTCTCTCTTTCTCCCTCCCACCCTCTTCTCTCCACTTCTTTCTATATTTCCTCTCTCTATGCATATCTATATCTCAATCCCTCTCCCCCCTTCTCTACCTATCCATCTCTCTTTACTTCTTTATATTTCCCCCATCTCTCTCTCCCCTTCTCTACCTGTACATATCACTCTACTTCTTTCTATCTCCCCTATCCCTCTCTCTTTTCATCTATCTCCCCACTCACTCTCTCTTTATCTTCCCCCTCTCTCTACCTACTTCTCCCTCCCTCCCTCTCTACTTTTATCTATCCTCACTCTCTACCATCTTCCCTCTATACTCCCTCTCTCTCCTCTCACTACTTACCTCTATCTCCCCTCTAAGGTATAAGGTTGATAGTTGAGGGTTTAGGGTTGATCATTAGGGTATACGATTGAGGATATAGGGCTTAGGGTTTATTGTATAGTGTTTAGGGTTGAGGATATGTGGTAATTGGATCCCATTTTCTTGTAACATATGATTACTTTTGTTGGAGTTTCTAATGGTGGCCTTGTTGAAATCCACCATCCTCCTCGCATTCAAATTGATTTTGTCGATGTCCTTCTCAGTCCTTTTAATTATATCATGTCATTTTGAGATTTCATCCTTTAGTATTCTTACTTCCTAAAAAACATCATTATTAGTCATTAACATTCTCTTCAACTCATTTTATTTAACACAATAAAGAACCATTTCATAATCTTATGTTATGTGTTGATATCCTTGCTTGTTTTATTAGATTCATTAGTCAACAAGCTCATAATAAAAGCCACAAATTCAAGAGAAGAGGAAGGGAAATAAATATTAGTAAATAAATCAAAAGAGCTAGGGCAAAGGCCCTTGAACTTTGGGATATTAGCTTAAACATATAAATCTCCCATCTCATTCACTTTCTCTTTACCTTTTTCTATCATAAGTTTATTGAATTCATCTTTCTATTACTAGTTCTACACCATGAGATCTCTTTGCTTCCCCCTCTATTAACTCTAGTACGAACAAATAATATCCCATGAGCCTCATGGTTGGAGGGAGTAGAGACAAGATTGGTAGGGTTATCATAATAAGGAGGTTCAAAGTCGAGCAAAGAGGATAAGATTGTTCTTGAGAGGATAGGTGATGTTATTTCTTGTATGAATAAAAGGGAAAAGAGGGGGAGGAACGTCTCTTCTTGTGAGGGAAGTCTAGAAATAAAGAATATCTAGGAATATAACTATTGGTATCAATAATAGGTTGGGGTTTACTGGATCAAGTATGCTTGATTAATAGAGGGTGGGGGTTTAGGGTTAGGCCTTCGTCTATAAATGGAGGGTGGGGGTTTAGCCTTCCTTCTTTCAAGATGAGGGTTTGTCATTGGACCTACATTGGGGTTATCCTTTCTTCGGATCTAGAGGATGGAATAGTTGCTACTCTACTATATATGATCCCACGACAACCACAAGTTACGTGGCAACTGAATTTCCATGCTAGAAGACCTTTGGCAAAAAAAATTGCATGCCACCAGGCCCGCTTCGTTTTTGGTTGTCTACCTGCTTGGAAGAAGCAAGCAGGCTAATAACTATCTGACAACAAAATGAACTTTCCAGGCTAAAAAGCCCATAATTAAAGCCTATCAGCTAATAATTGCAAACATGGCACCATTAACAACCATTTAAAATAATCCATTGCTTGAAAACTCTTTTAATATTAAAATTAAAGAACATATAGAATTTATAAAAATTTAAAAGAATTAAAATTAATTTTATTTATTTATATTCAAATAATAATATAATAATGTATATATGTCCAAGGGGTTGAGCTTAACTGGTTAAAACACTGGGTTCTCACTGTGGAGACCCAAGTTCAATTCCCAATAGGGACATCTAAATTGGAATTCTAAGTTGTGACTCTTGGCCTTCCATAATGGGGAAGATCTTGGGTCAATCTAATCAAACAAAATAATAATAATAATAATTCAAAATATTACGGCTACGGCCTATACCTACCAATATATATATATAGGTGTGTGTGTGTATGTGTGTTTGTGTGTGTGGCTTTTGTTTTTTTTTTCATTTTTAACAAAATACATTATAAGATTGTATTTATTTTTTATTTAACTATTTTATATTTGCTTGAAGCTTGTGTTCAATTTTTTTTCATATGATTGAAAGCTTTGATTATAAGGAGTATTGATTATGGTTATTTCCCATTAATTTTAAATTTATGTACATTAATATGTTTTGAATTATTAATGAATATTAATGGTGAAGAAGGCACTCTTTTTTCACAAATGATTTTGGTCATTATAATTTGAATATTCCAATGTTAAGGAAAGTGTTTTTCATACAATCATTAAGAGTTTGAACATTAGAAAAAATAATATTAAAATTAAAGTACATATAGAATTAAGAAAAATTAATTTTATTTATATTGAAATAATCATATAATAACGTATATATGTAGCTTTTATTTTTCCTCTTTTTTTAAATAAATACATTTAAACATTATTTTGTTAAGATTGATATAAGTCTTAAGTTCCATTAAGAATTATGAGTTGTGAGTGTGGATAATTAGCCAATTAATTTTAAAATAAAAATATCTTTATTTTTATAAGATTGCATTGACTCTTTTATTTAATTTTTTGTTTAACTATTTTAAATTTTTGAAATTAATATTGAAATTTTATATTTTCTTAATGATGGTGTTCAATTTTTTTTATATATATTGGAAGCTTTGATTTTAAGGAGTATTGATTATGGTTATTTCCTATTAATTTTGAATTTATGTACAATAATATATTTTGAATTATTAATCAATGTCAATGATGAAGATGACATTCTTTTTTCACAAATGATTATGGTCATTATGATTTGAATATTCCAATGTCAAGGAAAGTGTCTTTCATATTCTTTTTTTCTCTCTCTCTAGTTTAATTCACGGATGGTACTCAATCATTTAAGAGTTTGAACATTCTATCATTAAGAAAAAGTGTTTTTCATTTTCTATTTTTTTTCTCTATTTCCCCATGTCCCCTTATGTCTATCTATCTCTTCCTCACTAAATCTCCCTATATACTTGTATATCTCTTTATCTCTTTCTCTCTATCTCTCTCCATCTTTATCTCTCCCTCTACCTCTTCCTCTTTGTTTGTTTATCTCTTTTATCTCTATCTCTCCATTTCTATCTCCCTCTACCTCTTTCTATCTATTTCTCTCCCTCTTCCTCTCCCCCTCTATCTTCATCTCTACTTTTATCTACTCCAAACTAACCACACTATTAGAATAACTTGACAATTGTGTCTCTTGTTTATTATTTTATTTATTTTAAACAAGTTTTCTAGAATATGATTAAGAAGATTTATCATAAAAGTCCAATGTATAATTTAGAATAGAAATCATATATTAGAATCATGTGTAATCGGGTTGTATAGAATGAATACATTATTTGTCATAAAGATGAATAAAGAATTTAAAATTTAAAAAAGATGGACTCAAGGAATGAGATGAGGTGTCTCTCAAATAAGATTTTCCTTTCGATGCAAATGCTAAAACTTTAGATAATATATTTACCATTTGAAAACAACAACAACAAAAAATTATGAAAAAATGTTAAAGCTTCTTGATATTACATATGTAGTTTTATTGCCTATTTAAAAATAAATACACAACTAGTATCAAATTGAAAAAATTAACACAAAATTCAAAGAGTTATAATAAAAAATATAATTTAACATTTTTGTTGATTGAATAACAAAAATACATAGAATGAAATATAATATGATAGTTAAAAAAAATAAAAATAAAAATAAAAATTGTCACATAATAATTTAAGATATTAATTATTAAAATATAAATATATGAATTTTGAAAAATTGTCATGGGGTCCATTTAATCCTATTCCTTTTGTCAATATATGTTTCCATTCCCCTAGATAGTTAGTAGATAAAGAGTTCCCCTAAAATATGGATGTTTTGGTTAGTAGTCAAAAGACAAGAGTTCTTGTGCTTAAAATTCAATGTTTCCATGTTAGGGAAGTTCTCTTATAACATGTTTAATAGCATAAATGAGTAGATTAAGTTACAGGTAGAGAAGATAGTTAATGGGATAAAACCTAAGGCAAACCACATATAAAACACAAACAAAACTGTTACTTATATTAATGATATTAGACTTTTACAATCCATATTGATTTCTGTAATTTTGGATTCGATTGTGTGATATTTTTGCATCTAAAACCACACTTCGTGATCCATCATTAGGATGAAAGAGTGCATAAGGAGAAGAAAAATGGTTAGTTGCAGGCCTAGACTAACTAAAAAAGAGGGGAGGAGGGGAGAAAGGGGAGGCTACACATGGAACCCAAGGTAGGATGGAGGGAAGAAGGAAAAACAAAAATCACAAATAAATAAGAATATAAAAATAAGAAAAGAAATAAATGAATAACAAAGGTTATAAGATATAAGAAATAGCATATAATTTCTACAAATATAAAAGTTAAATGAGTTATAAAAACAAGATATATATATACATATAATTTCTACAAATATAAAAATTAAATGAGTTATAAAAACAAGATATATATATATATATAGAGAGAGAGAGAGAGAGAGAGAGAGAGAGAGAGAGAGAGAGAGAGAGAGAGAGAGAGAGAGAGAGAGAGAGAGAGAGAGAGAGAGAGAGAGAGAGAGAGAGAGAGAGAGAGAGAGAGAGAGAGAGAAGAGAAGAGAGAGAGAGAGAGAGAGAGAGAGGAGAGAGAGAGAGAGAGAGAGAGAGAGAGAGAGAGAGAGAGAGAGAGAGAGAGAGAGAGAGAGAGAGAGAGAGAGAACTATAAAAACACGAAACTCAGAAAAGAGAAAAAGAGAAAAATGTAAAAATAAAAACATAAATAAATAAAAATCAACAAATGAATATGAAGTAGATAGAATAAAAAGGAAAGAAATAATACAACAACAAATAGTAATAAGGAAAGATTAAAAATCTAAAATCTAACTTATAGAAATAAATAAACTAAATAATTAAATAAATAGAAAAAATAATAATAACAAAAGTAATAAAAATAATAATGATACAAGAAAAATGAAAAAATAAAAGATAAAATAACAGCAAACAAGAATATGAAACAAAAAACCAAGTAAGAGACAACTAAACACCTACAAGATGAAACAAAAATAAGAAAGAGAGGTATGAAAAGACAACAAAAAGCGAAAACCTAGAGGAGCAAGAAGCAAAAGAAAGGAAAAAATGTGAGAGAAAAAGAATGGGAACCGAGCCAAATAGAGGAAAAAAGACCAAATCAAATAAAACAAAACCACACAAACGAAGGTAGAGGTAGCTTGGAGGTTGGGGGGAGGGGGGGTAACCACGACAAATAGGAAGGGGGGAGAGGAGGGACAGGGGAAGGATTTAGGGGCCTAAGGTTTAAGGGAGGGGGGATGGTGCCTTTTGAGGTTGGACAACAAAGGATGCCAAGAGAGATTGAGGCTCCACCCGTTAAGGTTGGAGGGATGATTATGGATTACTATGGCTTCTTTGAGCTTCCTCTTGACAAAGTTGTCTTCTTTGAATAAGATCTTGGTGTTTTCAAGACAAATGCGATGTTTAGTTAAAGAGGACTGTTCGGTGAGGGCAAACTTGAGGACACGATCATGCTTAATGTCAGCGCTATGCTCCTTAATTATAGTATTGAAAGATCGACCCGTTTCACCTATATAAGGTGTGCCACATGAGCAAACCACCTAGTAGACCCCTAAGTCAAGTAATATGTCTTTGGGGTCTTTGAGGGAGGGGATCTGATTTTTCAACAAAGAATAGGGTTTGAAAGCACATCTAATACCTTTCTTAAGAAGGATCTTATCGTTTTTTTGCAAAATGCTTTCAATATAGGGAAGGGAGGCAAATGGGAGGTCCAAAGATTTGGTCAAATTAGAGATGGAGAAGAAGCTAGATTTGGCTTGGTTGAGAATTGTAGCAATTTTCTTTCTAGAGTAAACATGTAATCTAAAGACATTATGAAGATGGTTTAATTCTTGGTTAAGGTGGTCTTCGTCACATATCCTATAGGCTCTAATGGCAAGATTTTTGAGAACACTAATTTTGTGAAATGGGTGGTGATGAGAAGAAGAGGGGAGGTACAGGTCGATGTGGGTGGCTTTGCGGAAAACTCGCGGACCTAGAGAGCCATCTGGTTTTCTCATAAGTAAAAAATCAAGGAACGAAAGTTGGTTATCAGATTCCAACTCCTTGGTGAAAGAAATGCAATGCGCTATGCTGTTGAGATGAGCATGGAACTCTACTAATTTATCCAGGCCATGGGGCCAACAGACATTAGTGTCATCCACATAGTGCTTCCACCATCTAGGCTTAAGCGAGAAAGAGTTGAGGGCAATTTCTTCAAATTGCTCCATGTCGAGGTTAGCTATAATGGGGGAGAGGGGGGAGCCCATAGCTACACCATCTACCTACTCATAAAAAGAGCCTAGGAAAGAAAAAAAATGTAGATCTTAAACATAATTCAACTAAGGAGGAGATTTCCTCATTAGTTTTACGTCTAATGATCTCAATAGAATCAAGAAGGGGGACCTTGGTGAAAAGAGAAACAACATCAAAACTGACTAAGAGGTCATTATTGTCTAGCTTCTTGTCCTTAACAAATTGAACAAAGTGAGAGGAATCTTTGATGAAAGAATTGGAAGAACCAAAAAGAGGGGCGATGATTTTGGCCAAGAAAGAAGCTAACTTGTAAGTCGGGGAGCATATGGTGTCAACAATAGGCCGTAGAGGGAGGGATACCAGCCTTATGAATTTTGGGGACACCATAAATGTGAGGGGTTACTTCTTTGGTTGGCAGAAGACGTTTCTTGGTCGAGTCATAGAAAGAAGAGCTCAAGATAGCAGATTTAACTTTTTTAAGAACAACGGAGCAAGGGTTGCAAGTAGAATTCTATAATTGTCACCATCTGAAAGCAAGCAAAGCATTTTATTGATATAGTTACTTGTATTGTTATATACATGATTTTTGTGTATATTTGTATTGTTATATAACTTATTGTAAGATGTCAAAATATATTTTACTTTTCTACTTTCCTATTGGACACATTGAACCTCCTTTACTTTTCTACTTTCCTATTGGACACATTGAACCTCCTTTAGGTTCAAGTGCTAGTTGATAAATGTGTGTCCAAAATGCTGGATAGACATTACCCTTACTATTTTAGCAATTTGCAGCATAAAAAAGCAGCAATTTACTTATATACCAAGAGAAATTAAAACAATATTATTCAGCAATGTGCTGAAAGTTACAAGGCAAAATCATTTAATAAATTAATTGTTCAATGAGAATACACTTTGATCATAATGAGAATTATGAAACGGATTGACACAAAATTGCAACTATTCCAACACAAGATTTATTCCCTTGGATCTAGTTGTGTCCATAAGTGTCACAAGTACAGTGATTAATCAAGCTGTGATCGAGCTATGGCAAGAAACCTAATTCTTTTAGGTGTGTTTCTGCCCATAATGAGAATTATGCAGTAAGATGAGCTTTAATCCCTTTGCACTCTCATTACTCTTCTTTTTTGGTTCTTCATCACGAAGCAAAGAGTTCCTCATCATGCCAAAGTATGTCAACTTCCTTGTGACTCCTAAAGTTTTCCTGCTATTGCTGTTGTTGATGTCAGTCCAGTTGTGGCCATGCGCAGTGCTTTGTGACCACAAAAATCTCTCTGAATAAGGACTTACTAAACTTTGACAAAACTCCTTCGCATTTTCACATAACATTCCCTGTAATAAAAACATTAATTCATAGCTCAGAAAAATCCAACAAGCTACTTTTAAAAAATTAAAATGCTTAAATACCAATATATTGACAGAGATGCAGTGATTGAGAAACAAATCTGTTTTATTTAATCACCCGTTATTTCTCTGTCCAAGACAATGAAATAAAATTTTAATAGAAAATCCTTGCGCTTCTTAGAACAATCAATTCAATAACTTTTCCTGATGATACAAACTGTTTGCTGTATTTTCAAAGAGATTATTTAAAATATAAATATGAAAACGTCATTTGAGAAATTTTCAGTAGGTATAATATTGGATCTTCTTTTGTAGATAAGATGAACTCTTGACGCGTGGAATTCTGAATGATGCTATTAATAATGCAGAATTGGCACAAAGGATTATTATCCATGATGATAAATTCATTGACGAGTGGCAGAAGGAAAGTATCCTACCCAAGATGAGAGTGAAGAAAAGTCCTACCAGATACTGAAGTCCAAAGGAATGTTGGGGTTGAGATATCAGAGTTGCCACAAAGGATTGAGCATTCTCTATATCTAAATAATAAAGCCTGAGGAAATCTATTAATAGACTTCAAAATAAAATGACGCAAAAGATGCATAGTTGATACAGAGCATGATTCAAACCTACCCAAAAAGAGAGATGATTCAATTCTGGCTACTGATGAGGTCTCCCTATTGATGGGGTATGACACGGTCAACAAACAAACTTAACAACAAATATAGAAACAAGAAAGCACATAACAAACTGATGCAATCAACTTACTGTGCAATTCGCAACATAATGGTATCCTCAAAGAAATGAATCAAAAAAATAAGCAGGCAGAGATAAGAAATCTGCTTGGAATTCTTGGTTTGCATGAAGAAACTAATCTTTCATATGAATTTACCTCAGCCATAGCTTTGACTTTGAGAGCAACATCATTACTGAGAAGAACAACACGCCCACCATTTGCTAATCTTTTATAGAGCAAAGCACATTCAAGTATATGATCTTCTGCAGTAGGTGACAAAACATCTGCAAAGCTACCATAGGATGAGAAAGCAACTGAAGCAGAAGCATCATTGCTGCCACCACTTAGATTGGAATGAGGAGAAGCAGGAGGTGTGACACCAAATGAAAAACATTCTGCAGAGTTTTGCACATGAACCCACCAACCCTTATTTATCATGCATTCCTCAATCCATCTCAAAAACTCCTGAGCCTCCTTCCCTTTCTTTGACATATTTTGGCGTTTCAGACAATCTAATTCTCGTATAACTGCAAAAGAAGGATATGTAAAAATAAGAAAAGTACAACTAAATAAACCTATCACTTTGACTAACAAACATTTATGCATTCACACGCATTGAATAAAAGAACAATGAAATTTACCAATTCTAGGGATGATCAGTTGAGTCCCTTTGATGCCTTCCAGTTGCTTCAAAGCCTGTCTAGATTCGTCATGTATAAGACAGCCAGTATCTACCACCATATGCCATTTCGTCTTTGAGTCCGCCAGATTTGAATGTTGAACTACTCCAGGCATCTGAACCTAAACGAAACATCCAGTGCCAGTGAAAATTTTAAATTAAAACGTGGATCACATAACATTACTCGTTGAAGCCATAGGGTTACCATATAGTAAACCAGGTTATCTCCTTGCATACGTAAACAAAAGAAATCTTGTGTAGAAGCATAAACAAAGAGGTCTCATACAGATTGACAAATTCACTACATCGTGCCTGAAATATAACTTCCAAAATTTTTAATGACACCACAAAAGATCAGCTGTGTGCTAAAGGAGAACTCCCGTGCAAGACTGGAAAACAATCAGTTGGATGGTGAGGCAATAAAACAATTCATTTGACACATTACAAGCGATTACAATGCAGCTTTTCTTTATATGCAGTATGAATATAGTCCAGAAAAGGATACACATGGATAGCGGTATACAAAATTTATATTGTGATCACAATACCATCTTAAGAAAATTTTATTCAGCATAGATGGACACGGAACGATATATTAACTGTCAACTGAAGAGCAAACATTTACAACACCTAGTATCTGGAATGTTCAACTTAAGCGTTTCTATCAGACTTTCATGAGTCATCACAATCTTGGCACTAAAGGCCTACTTTCTGAAGAGGAAAAACTTACCATAAGAATCTCATTCTTACTTATATAACTGAAGAAGGAAACATATTTTTTCTACAGTAACAACAGAAAACATTACAGCGGTTCCAGTCTTGGATATAGCTTAAACAGAAATATACTATGTGTCAGAATTTGTGCAACAGATATGGATTACCATATACAAACACAACAAACTAATAAGACCCTATGTATAAAAAAAGGGATATGCAGCAAAAATACAGTTTGAAGCAGTGATCTAAGATATTCTGTTCATGTTATTCAGAGCAACCCCAAATTCTCTCATCATGTTGCTATAAGCAAGCGTACGAGTTCCATCAGGAAAATACAAAACTCAGATGTGTCAAAACAAAGTTTTGATGCAACACTATAATAAAAGAAAAGCTTGATTTCCTAATCTGTATGAAAATGTATAACATCGGAACAGGCCCATTAATATTGACCTTCATAGGAAGGAAAAGTTGAAAAATTACCTCAGAGTGTAAGCCCCGGTGATTGTCCATGCTTCTGTTAGTATTCTTCGAGGAAGAACTTATGGTCGGTCTGCTGTTCACCCTTGAATTCTGGGAAAGAGATTGAAATGGTGCCCTCCCTGTATCTGTTTGAAGAAGATGAGTGTCTTGGTCCACTCTACCAATCTTCCTTGCAGTTGTTTTTGAAGCTTGGCATGAAACTTTTGGAGTCAAATTCTCCTTGTCAGATGGATAAAAGTCATCGTCATCTGGACTAAATCCAGTTGAAGAGGACCCATGAGCACTAATTTCTGGTAACAATTCTTGCAAAATAGACTCTCTCTTCTTTTCACCAAGAACCCTGTTTTTCTTGTCACATCTCACATTTTTTCCCTTAAGGATGATTTCAGCACTTGAATTTTCTTTTAGAATTCGTTTTTGCTTTGTCATTTTTACCTGGTTTTCCTTCATTTTCTTAGGTTTTAAATTCATTTCCATTCGACCTGTCTGCAAGCAGATAAGATTACCATCTTTTTGCCTTCTTGACCAAAGGTTTGAAGCTCCTATACCTAGGTTTTTTTCCCTTGCACAGCTCGTATTCTCCAGCACCAGGGTCATGTCAGCATCAGATACCGCAGCGAAGTAATCCAGATGAGATTGAGATTCCGGAAGTGGAGGTGCTGATGGTTGTACAGGCTTCCATGGGACTGATTCAACAAGTCCCACATACTCCTCTTCCAGTAAGAATTGTTTCTTATTTTTATCAACAAATTCACAATTCTGTTCGTTGGGCTCAGAAAAATCATCCAACATAACTTGATCCTATAGAAAAGACAAATTTAGAATAAGCCAACATCTACTAGAAAATTCTAGAGCACTTTTCTTGAAACAATAGTGTTAATGGATTTACCAGGTTCTTGGGCTCTGATTCAATAACTTTGACATCACCCTCTTTCATTGAGGTTTGTTCCATGTTTTCTTTATCAAAACTGCTCTCTTGTTTATTGCGTTCCAAAATGGCATCGGACAGGATTGGGGTCTATAAAAATCGTCATAGAGAGTAATTTAGTTACAATCACTTGAACATCCTAACAAACAAATAAGAAAATAAAGAGAATGATTTTTCATGATATATAACAGGTTAGAAACATAAATACTGTACCAGATTACTGGGGACAAGTGTATCAGCTCCAAAATAATTTTGTTTCTTTATGACCTGTTCCTTGTTTTCATTGGCAATTTCACACTCCTGTTTGTTGGGTTCAGGAACACTCTCCAAAAGTATTGGGGTCTTTATTGGATTACTTGGGTTGGGTTCAACAACTTCAGCAGATCCATGTTCCTCTAAGGCTTGTTCTTTGCTTTCATTTGCAAATAAACACTCTTGTTTGATGATTTCGGAAGCACTTTCCAAAATGACTGGACGCTTTACTGAATTGATTGAGACAAATGTAACTGCTTCGACATGTCCATGTTCCTTTAAGACCTGTTCCTTGTTTTCACCTGCAAATTCATGTACACATACCTGTTTTTTGCATTCAGAAACACACTCCATAAAGATTGGAATCTCTACTGGATTACTTGGAACAGGTTCAATAACTTCAGCATGCCCAAGTTCCTTTAAGGCCTCTTCCTTGTTTTCACTAGGAAATGAGCCCTCCCCTTTGTTGCATTCAGGTACACTCTCCATATAGATTGGGGTCTTTATTGTATTATTTGCGACAGACTCAACAGGTTCAACATGTTCGCATTCCTTTAAGATCTGTTCCTTGTTTTCATGAAAACATGTACCCTCCTGTTTATTAGGTTCAGAAATGTTCTCCAAAAAGCTTGGGGTGTTTACCCTATTACTTAGGACAGACTCAACAGCTTCAACATGGCCGTGTTCCTTATTTTCACCAGAAAATGCAAGTGTCTGGTTTTCGAGTTCAGAACATGTACCCTCCTGTTTATTAGGTTCAGAAATGTTCTCCAAAAAGCTTGGGGTGTTTACCCTATTACTTAGGACAGACTCAACAGCTTCAACATGTCCGTGTTCCTTTATGACCTGTTCCTTATTTTCACCAGAAAATGCAAGTGTCTGGTTTTCGAGTTCAGAACATGTACCCTCCTGTTTATTAGGTTCAGAAATGCTCTCCAAAAAGCTTGGGGTGTTTACCCTATTACTTAGGACAGATTCAACAGCTTCAACATGTCCGTGTTCCTTTAAGACCTGTTCCTTAATTTCACCAGAAAATGCAAGTGTCTGGTTTTTGAGTTCAGAAACATGCTCCATAAAGATTGGAATATTTACTGGATTACTTAGGACAGACTCAACAGCTTCAACATGTCCGTGTTCCTTTAAGACCCGTTCCTTATTTTCACCAGCAAATGCAAACGCCTGGTTTTTGGGTTCAGAAACATGCTCAATAAAGATTGGAATCTTTACTGGATTATTTTGGGCAGGTTCAATAACGTCAGCATGACTTTGTTCCTTTAAGAACAGTTCCTTGTTTTCACCATCAAATGCACACTCCTGTCTGTTGGCATCAGAAACACTCTCCAAACTGTTCAGGCACCTTAATTCAGGAGCACCCACATTTCCATGTTCTTTGAAGACTTGTTCATTGTTTTCACTAGCAAATGAACCCTTCCCTTTGTTGAATTCAGAAGCACTCTCCAAATAGATTGGGATCTTTAATGTATTATTTGGAACAGACTCAAGAAATTTAACGGTTTCATGTTCCTTAAAGGCATGTTCCTTGTTTTTAGCAAAAATTGTAGGCTCCTGTTTATCAAGTTCAGAAACATTCTCCAAAAGGATTGGAATCTTTACCGGATTATTTAGGAGAGGTTCAATAACTTCAGTATGACCGTGTTCCTTCTCCTTGTTTTCACCATCAAATGCACACTCCTGTCTGTTGGCATCAGATACACTCTCCAAACTGTTCAGGATCCTTAATTCAGTAGCACCAACATTTCCATGTTCTTTTAAGACTTGTTCATTGTTTTCACTGGCAAATGAACCCTTCCCTTTGTTGCATTCAGAAGCACTCTCCAAATAGATTGGGGTCTTTAATGTATTATTTGGAACAGACACAAGAGCTTCAACATTTTCATGTTCCTTTAAGGCCTGTTCCTTGTTTTTTCCAAAAAATGTACGCTCCTGTTTATCAAGTTCAGAAACATTCTCCAAAAGGATTGGAGTCCCCGTCTGTGGAAAAAACAAAGAAATATGAGGCAAATGATTGATAAATAAATTGAACATAATAGAGAAAACGAAAAGAGACAAAGAATAATTTTCATAAAAGAGAGACTGTAAGAGTAGTACCCTAGCAGCATTTTTACTGAATTCTAGGGGACGATAGGTTCAACAGTGTTAACACTTGTCATTAAATCAACAAACCTGTTTGGTGGGTACAAAAACAATGTCCCACGAAACTTTTAGTAAGCAAAGTATGTTAAGAGTATATCCCTGTAGTCTTTACGGGTTCATTTTTTGTGAAAGTCACAACAGAGGTATAAATGGTTGTATCATTGTACCATATTTTTAATGATTGTATCATTGTACCATAATTCTAGAATTTGATTCAATAGCTGACCTTGACACATGTCCCTCTTCTGTTAAGGTTTGTTCTTTGTTTTAATCTGTTTCTTAGATTCAGAAATATCATCCACAAAGATTGGGTTCGATAGGAAAAGGACATTTTTGGAAAATTATTTAACAAATAAACTTCAGCAGGCATTTAAATGATGAAGACATAACACAGACTTGTCATAAAACAGAGAATAGCAGGTATGCTTTATGAGGTAATAAGTTCAAAGTGAAAGCAGAGGTGCGCATGTTTCTACCAGAGTCGAGGGGATGGACTTTAGATTCATCATATACCTCTTTGAGAATTGTTCCTTGATTTCATCAGTGAATCCACACTTTTTTTGTTGGGATCAGAAACAATGGCTTACAAGATTAGGCTCTATTAAAAGGGCATGTCAAAAGTTAGTGCGTTCAATCACTTCTTTAATTTTATTTTAGATGATTTTAGAAAGTACATTGGAGGAAGCAGAGCATATTACAGAGAATCCTTGCGGTCTTATGATATAAATATATTCATAAAACTCTTGAACACAATACTACACAAAACTATAACAAAGAAACAGAGCCTACTAGAGAGTATCCTTGTAGACTTTTTGACAAAAATATTTCATCATAGTTTTAGTTTGACCAGGTTGCTAAGGACAATAAATTCAACAGCTTTGAATAATTCCTTTCGCTTTGAGGCTAGTTCCTTATTTTCATCGTTATGTCCACACTTTTGTTTGTAATTTTCAGAAACAATGTCTAACAAGGTTGGGGTCTACAAAAATGGCGTATTCAGAATAAATAATTAAATTGAACACTTTAAAAATGTAATTAAATTTGTTAAGGGAAAGCACAACACATTAGAGAGTATTCTTGTGTTCTATGAGATTTTTTTAATAAAGTACCAACACAAGTAATGTTTGTTCTGTGTTTCTAGAATTTGATTCAATAGATCCCTCACATTCCCCTTCCTTGTTCATTATTATAAACATCAAAAAGAACAATTGCCATAAAACAGAGGAGCTTGAAGAGTATTCCTATGCAAAGAAAATACATTAGTGCTTGTTCATTATTATAAACATCAAAAAGCACAATTGCCATAAAACAGAGGAGCTTGAAGAGTATTCCTATGCAAAGAAAATACATTAGTGCTTGTTCATTATTATAAACATCAAAAAGCACAATTGCCATAAAATAGAGGAGCTTGAAGAGTATTCCTATGCAAAGAAAATACATTAATGCTTATGGATGTACCAGATTCCTGGAGATGGATTCAACAGCATTGGCATGTCGCTCTTCTATTGAGTCTTGTTCTTCATTTTCATCATTAAATCCATAGTTCATTTCATCGGGTTCAGAAACAATTCTAGATGAGGTCGGGGTCTTTAAGAAAGCATATCAAGAGGTGATACTTTAAAAACCACATCAAATTTCTAATAAATAATGAGAAAGAGATTAAGTTTTCAGGAACCAGAACATGTTTGAAATTGTTTATGGGATCTGTATGAGACAAAATATTTATTAAAATGCTTGAACATGCTACAGAAAAATGAAAAAGACCAAAGAAATTCATAAAACAGAATCTATTGAGAGAGGATCTTATCGGCTTTTTGATTGCAAAGATTTTTCAAAGTCGAAGAGAAGGGATCTTGTTAATACCATGGGGGAGTCAACAGCTTTGTCATATGTTTCTTCCTCGAAGACTTGTTCTTCGTTTGCATCACTATATCCGCACTCCTATTTTTTGTATTATATTTATGGTTAGTATTACAATAAATGCTTAAATTTCCAACAAAAACAGAAAAGAGAATTTTTTTAGGAAGGAAAGCATGTTAGAGAGCATCCTTGTGGTCTTTATATAATATGACAGTAATAATAGAGGTACCAAGGTTGTACCATATTCCAAGAATTTGATCCAGCAGCTCCCATTTGCCCACACTTCTCGTTTGCTAAGTCTCGTTCTTTGTTTTTGCCATCAGATGCACACTCGTGTTTGTTGGGTCCATAAACACTTTGCAGAAACTTTGGGGTCTATAAAACAAAGACATTGAGAATAAACATAAGCATGCTGACTTAAAAATGTAAAATAACCAAAGAGTAACTTTCACAAAACGGGACAATATTAATAGAAAGAATATAAGAAGAATGTTCACAAATTTAAACAATTTAAAACAAGTCAATGGGAATGTAGAGGCCTTGGAAGAAAAAGATAAAAATTACTGTGTTAGTGCAGAAATTTCTTCAATTAAAGTTCAATATTTATGGAAGAGTGCCTATTGAATTTCCAATAAAATAAAATGATTTAAAACACTGCAGATCTGTTTAGCCACAAAGCATTGAAAAATGTGCCAACAGATATACAAAAAATCAGGACAATTAAATTGAAGCAACCAAATCTAGTCATGCCTCTATAATAAAGTTTGCAATAAATGCTCCAAACAAGTGGAATGCACAAAATATTACAATTTACAACTCATACAATATTGGACCCCACTGAACTAGAAGCTTTGTTTAAAAGGCTTAAAATCCTAAGTCTAAAATCTGTAGATAAACTAAGTCATCAAATTGTAGTCCAGAGTATCAAATGGTTCCAAGTTACAAGTGAGCCAAAAAAAAACACAGGGCAGAATTTAATCAACAAAAGAGGATACTCAAACAATGACAAAGAGGATCTTCTCCAAACAGAATTTAATTATTGAAAAAGGACAATGAAGTCAATTAAAAAAAAAAGATTTTAAACTCAAGGTTCATGACAATTCATCAGACTTGATCAGTTACCTAAATATGATAACAAATAACTCAAAAGGGAACAGAAAAACCGACACCTAGTTGTGCTTCTATAATTTAGAAGAATTCCTCAAAACAAGTGGAATACATAAAATATTGCAATTTACAACTTATACAAGGGAGGAGCTCATTGAACTAGAAACCTTGTTAAAAAGCCTTAAAAAGTCTATATTTTTTAGATAAACTAAGTTATCATATTGTAATCAAAGGTATCAAAAGGTTCAGTTACAAGTGGGCGGAAAAAATCGCACAGCAGAATTAAAATAAAAATTCAGTTATGGTTGGAAATAGCTAAAAGCAAATACAAGATGTATTTTTTCCACAAATGTGAGGATAAAATTTAATGACACATAATTAAGGATTTACTCAAATCTATAACAGCTACCTTAGAACGAAATCATAACTGATCAGAATTAGATGCTGACTAAAAATTAATCAACAAAAGAGGATACTCCCCAAACGATGACAAAGAGAATTTAATGATTGACAAAAAGGTCCTTCGAATAAACATTTTAGTTAATCAACAAAAGAAAATAAAAACAGATTTAATCTAAAAATTCATAAAAAAATAACACCAGACTTGATTAATTACCCAACTATGATAACAAATAACTTAAAAGAAGGAACTGTATGACCCACCGGGCAATCCTCTTCTTCCTCTGATGGATAAGGAAGCCACTGGAACTTGTAAACCCTGGTAGAAGCTCCCATCCTAAATGTGTCATTCAGTCGTAGTGTTATCGGAAGTTTGGGAGTGGTTCTGTGTCCACAAACAAATGTTCCATGTACTGCAAACAAAAACAAAATCAGAGCTCATTTTTTAACCCTGCAACAATGAATTCAATAATCTGAGTGTACATTGTTTGATTTTTAAATTTTGATTTGATAATACCCATGGATTAAATGCTAATCAATACTGAGATAAATTCTTTCCCAATAATATGACCTAGTTTCCAGAGGCCAGGGGATCTTGGTTATGCTGGGGTTGTACCTTATCCTAGTAGTAATCACCCTACAATTATCAGTATTTCTAAATTCAAAGCGCTACTGCCAAGACATTCCCCAGCGCAGCTTGTCGAAACAAGGGGATCAGGTGAACTGAGAATTACACCTATTTCCTAATCCTAGAAGGATTATTCCACCTCCTCTAGCCCCATGGAAGGGTTTCCCTACTTAATCAAGGTTCACATGGGAATACCAGTGCATTTTTTTATTCCTATTTTAAAACCCTAATCAATTAAATTGAATTCTGTAAACCTGGATTGTTTTACTTTTATTCAGAGCCAGAGATGCTCAGGTACAAAATGTCTATCTACGAGCTTTAGTAAAGCCAGTCTCAGAGCTAGGAGACATTTATGTGAAGTAAAATGCTCCATTAGCGATTCTGGGTCTTCGGGGATACATCTGAGGAGCAATCTAATCACATTTGTTAGGACGCCAGAGTTTATATTTTGAATGCCATGACATTCTCCAGCAGAAGCTAAGAAACTAGGGGATCTGGAAAATCATATGTTACACTTATTTAGGGGAGAAATCACCTTAGCCACATCATCAGTAAGAGTCTAAGGGTAAGGTCTTAGAGAGGAGGCTTCCTAAAAACTTTCAATGGGTGCTGCTGAGATCTTTTAGGAATATTTAAAGCTTGTGGTCCTATGAATTTAGTGGTGCAGATTAGCTTAAAAGTTTAAGCTCTGAAATTTATGGAAGCTGGTGGTCTCATAAAGAATGTTGTGGATAAAAAAATAAATAAATAAGCATCATTTTCTTCTATTTCTTTTCTGGTGGGAATGCAAGATATTAGCTAATTGACAAGAGACAAAAATTCCTACACTGATAGATTTCACCCACTGAAATATGTAATCCTGAAAATAAAGACTGATATTTTAAAAAAAAAGATTTCAAATAATTCTATAATTTCTTTTTATTCCATGAAAAATAGATCTAAAGACTCCCATGAGACCTTACCCTAATAATCTCAATTCCACTAACTCCACGAGAAGGCTTACCATTCATAAACATGGATCACAGGACAAGACTAGCAAGAATCTTTTAATTACACTTAAAACCCTGTAATACAGTTTCAGACCCTAAACCTGCATTATTTTTCTATAATTAGAGCTGACGATGCTCGCGTCTGATATGCTAATCCAGATACACCAGAGTTTAAAACTAAAGAAATTCTCTAGCAGGGGGCATGCAAGGTATTTTATCGGGGTGCACCATAGAGTACACCTAAAAACAGGGGAAGTCACCCCAGTCCTGTGAACGGTGAAACCCCAGTATGATCGCCAAAGAAGGCTCGCCCTCCCATATCAAGCAATTGGGAAAATTAATTAGAATTTTCTTTGCTTCATACCAGAAGATAAATCTGTGAGTAAGAGCTCCTGAGATGACTTTTGAAGTTGGATTTGCAGATGCCATCTGCTGATGCTGGGATGATCCACAACTATATCACAATCCGGATGCCTTCCCATCTTCAGTATTTTCTCATGTGTAACCCCATTGTCTTCTTCTTCATTTTCCTCCAATTCGGGATCGCTCAGGAAAATGGAATTCAAGAAAGTTCCATTCTTGAACACACAGAGCGATGGAACGAAGGCTTCTTTTTCCTCTTCTTTCACAGCCATGGCCCGCAAATTTCTATGAATTTTATGTATCAGAATTTTCTACAAAAAACAATTATGTTTTCATATATTACGGACTGTGGAAGCTTTCAGTCTGTACGGTACACTTGTTCTAAACATATGGCGAAAGGGCTGGCGAGTACAAACAAATGGAACGGAATTATAATTTAAAATTTGAATTCATATACGACCGTTGGCTCTTTCAACGTCTAATATTGAAGACCCCAAATTTTGTCGGAGTGTATCCAGTAAAATGAGGGTTTCGACGGAACGGATCTTTATGTTAAAACGTGAAGGTGTCCAACGGACAATTTTGTAAATTTTTCTTGAATAAATCATCGCATAATAATAAATATAAATGTTACAATTCGGTCCCCCCTAGTAATTAATTTTAGAGAAAAAACTACACTAGCTTGTTAAATCAGCCATTCTAATAATGGTTTTTATGACGAGTCAATTTTTTTAATGATTTGTTTCTATATTTTTATTTAGTGAGAAGAGGGGTCTTAATTTCAAATAAATGAATCTTTTATTAGTAAGTCTATTTAGTGTAAGTCAATCCTTATACTAACCACACCATAAGAATTAGAATTATTACATAAGAATCAACACTCGGATAGACTTGCTCAATGACTTATAGTCACTCTTGCAATTTTATTCTATGAGTAATAGTGTTAATAGTGTTACATTAATATAGAAGAGGAGAAGATGAAGAGATGTTGTTGCTATTACAAGAAACATGATGCTACCATCTATTTATATAATATTTTTCGTTGTATTTTACATGCAATAATAGGGTTGATGTTAATAGAGTTTTGCATCCCTATGATTGTCCTAAAGTTATGGTGGGGACATGTGGCATATATCATCATCCTTGTAATATAAGATCAAAGTGCCAAAGTCTCTTAAATCAACCATCGCTCTATAGATAGTTGTGAGAAAATGTGACATATTAATAGCAACCTACGATACAACTAAAGATGTAAAAACCAAGTTAGTATTCCTAAATGTAATAGTCATTTATAGTTTCCTACTTCATGTAAAACTTGTGAAGACCCAAAATATGCATAACTCTCTAATGTAGCTAGTAAGTGCAACCTCTCGAAAATATTTGGTAGAGATAGGTATTAGTAAACCTAAGCAAACTAGCAAGATATAATTCATAATGATTTACAAAGGGTATAGGATGATATTCAATATAAAGCATGATCAATTTACCAAAAGAGCACCAATGTCATGATCTATTGAAGATAGGGTTAAGACCTACAAAAATGGGCAATCATATTTGTAAATATGAGTCTAAAAGATAAATATAAATCAACTAAGATTGTAGAATCAAAAGTACATTTAAAATACCAAATTGGTCTAGCTACAATTTTACTTTTAAACGTAATTCTTATAATCAAGCAACTTCAAATGACATAGCAATCTTAAATAATCTATAAATGATCAAACAATCACATATAGTATTGATGCAAATCAGGTATCACTAATTATTTTGTTGAGTTCATATAATGAGAAATCACTATTAGAGCTTTCAAAGTGTAAGGTTAATTTTTGAAAAAGACCATGGACCTTCTTGGTAAAAATGCAAGTTCTTTTTTCCATAGATCTATAACAAATGAATTATTAATTTAGCATTCAGAGGTATTAAGTATTATTGTTTTTTTCTTTTCTACTTTTCTTTGGTTCTTCTCCTAATGGGCACCTTCAATCTTGGTTTTCTTAAGATGGTCCTATCCTATAGTCTCTCAATGAAGCTATTACTAGTCCTAATGTTATCTAGGGAAAATACACTTAATCATTCTAGGTTTTGGAAGCACAACTCTCATTTTGATATGGGCATTTCAATAAACATAATGACTCACCTACCATCCACTTACAAACTTTTTTTTATTGTATTTGCAGTGTAGTATATTGTATCCCTTTACTATTCGACACTCATTGTGGACTCGCTTTGGTGAGTGTGCTTAAATTGTTGAACACTTTTAGATGTTGAGGTGGGGGGAGGGGGGGGGGGAGGGGGGGGGGGAGGGTGAATCAATGTATATTAAAACTTAACCATTCATTCAACATTCTTTCCAATTATTATATATGCAAAAGTAAACAACAAAAAGCAAAACATTAATCATACAAGGACACCAAGATTTTACATGAAAAATCTAATGAGGGAACTGTCTCACTATATGAAATACTAATTATAAAGTTTTAGACTCTAGGCCAAGGAATCTCACTGCTCCTGATGTGGACTTGCAAGCTAATACATAAAACCTTAGGGCAAGATACAAAGGACTTTCAAAACACTAAAGATCACTTCTTTGGGGCAAGATAGAATATATCTAATTACAAAGAGTAGTATTGCTGAACTAAATAGAAGCACGTCCTCTGAAATGTTACTTACAATTCACTATTCTAAACATCTAAAACTAACTTCATCACAACTCATCTGCACTTATGCACCTTTAAACTTACACTATACACCATATACAACTTCTCATATGACTCATACAATCTCGCAAAAGATCTCATCCCATATATATCATTTGTGCCCTAATTAGATGTAACATGTAGAGTATAAACATTTAGCCCCAAATACATTCTCCAAAGCAATATGGAAGGGAAACAAGATGTGTGAAACATATTACCATGTCGACACACCCTCCAATCACTCCCAAATCACTGTCTTCAACTCTACACACTACTACATAAACCAAAAACACACAAGTCGACTCTAGAGAATAGAAGTGATAAAACAACTAGTCAAACATACTCAAAATATGGTGTGGACCTCCACAACACATGTGGATGCACAACATAGTATCAACTGACACTGATAATACTACATTAGAGAGCCACAACACCAAAAATATCAGAAAAGCAAAGGAATGCAAAGCATTCCTACAAACAGGTACACTATCACTGTAGAACGACACCAAATTAGTTGTGGATTAAATAAGATCATTAAACCTTGGATATAACAATCTTTTTCATTCAAAAACGTCATAATACAACTCTATAATCAAAGATGAATCAATGCAACACAACACAGACTATAATACAAAACCCTATTTGATATATTGTTCACTAGAATAGTCACACTTAACCAAAATCTATTGTGGACATTTAAATACATCTACAATTCTCTAGAATAGCCATAAGACAACTACATATATCGTCTACTGTAATCATCATCAACCATCTTACATCAATATGAACACATGAACAAACGCCAAATATAACACCATTGAATACATACTTTTGAACCAACTTTCAGATATTGGTTGACATCAATGACAATAAGTTCAACATCAATGACAACACAAAATTATATTTGCAACATAAATTACCTAGTTTATGTTTGATTATGCTCAGTTTTGAGACTGTTTTGGAAACTTGGTGCAATCATCTACTCAACAACCTTTGTTTTGGTTAAAATTGTTGGGACTAGGGTATCTAGTGCTCCTATCCTAGTGGACTAGGGCACCTAATGCCCTTGTCAAAGTATTTTGGCCCCAAATTTTGAATTTCAATAATCAACTTTGCAAGTAGTGAGAAATTGGCCCTTGATGTCAACCTTCCCTAGAAATTAAATATGAAAAGGTGTAAGTTGCATATAAATACAACTCCCTCTCTCATTTTAACTCTATCTATCAACATTAAGTTATGTCATGAGCATTCAATCAAGCATATTCAAGGAACTTGAGCACAAGTATACAATCAAGGATTCAAGTATTCAAGTTTCAACAATCATGATCAAGTTTTATGTGTTCTTCCATGATGAAGGCATGCATTAACACCACTCAAGAAACATCAAGCCTTATTTGAGACTTCAATCCAATTGTTTCATATCTAAGGTAACATTTGTCAATACAAGCATTTTCAAAAAGATTTGAAATTCTATCCTTTCTGAGGATAAGATCTCTTTTCATTATGCATTGTAGTAGTGGAGATAGAAACACTAACATGTGGTTTAAATTATTAAAGCCCCTATATAGCACATCCATTTTTTTCCTATTTTCATGTGTGTGGGTTTAGTTCTAACTGCAAAAGTGTTAGGTGCAAAGAAAATAGTGATAAATGCTCTCAAACTTTGAACATGTAAAAATACCTAGACTAGGCTACCCTAAAATCATGTCTAGCACTTTTTGACTAATTTTGGAGAGAAAGAACTATATGACCTCCTAATCCAAAGTTTGGAACTTACTGTTGATCCGGACACCCTCGGACTGAGGACCTAGCGCACCAATCATACATTTTTTCAGACCCAAATTACAGCTACAAGTTCTTCCTTTCCTTCTTCAAGTTCTACATTTTATTGTTATTGCTAAATGTAATCAATTCATATCTTTTAACCGAGCTCATTTCTCAATCTAAATTTGTATTAGGAAAAAAAAAATTAATTATTTTTGTTTGTAGTAAAGATAATTTAAAGTAAGATTAAAATAATTTTAAGACAAATACAATAGTTCCAATTGATATCTCTCGACATTTCTTTAGATAGATGTATTTAAGATATCTATACTAGTAACTAAATGTAGGAGAAAAACTACACTAGCTTGTTAAATCAACCACTTTGATAGTGGTTTTTTTTTTAATTTCTATATTTTGTTATGTTTCTATAAATTTAAATTATTGAGAAGAGGATAAATGTGGGTCTCAAATTTGAATAATTAAATATTTTATTAGTAAGTCTACTTAGTGAAAGTCAATCCTTGTAATGACCACACCATAAGAATTAGAATTATTACATAGAAATTAATTCTTGAATAGACTTGTTCAATGACTAATCCTTTAATCACTCTAATAGCTTTATTCCATGAGTAATAGTGTTAAATGTATTACATTAATATAGAAAAGGAGAAAATGAAGAGATGGCATGGTCATTATAAGAAACATAATGACTCACCTACCATCCATTTATATGATATTTTTTTGTCCTATTTTACATACAATAATAAAGTTGATGTTAATAGAGTTTTGCATCCCTGTGATTACTCTATGGTTATGGTGAAGACATGTGGCATATAGCATCATCCCTGTAATATAAGAAGATTAAAGTCTCTTGAATCAATCATCCCTCTATAGAAAGTTGTCAGAAAATGTGACATATTAATAGCAAGATACAATACAACTAAAGACATAAAAACCAAGTCAATATCCCCACATGTAATAGTCATTTATAGTTTCCTACTTCATATATAACTTGTAAAGACCAAAAATATGCTTAAATCTCTAAAGTGGCTAGTAAGTGCAACCTCTCAAAAATATTTGGTAGAGATACGTATTGGTAAACCTATGCAAACTAGAAAGATCTAATTTATAATCATTTTCAAAGGATATAGGATGATATTTAATATAAAGCATGATAAATTTACCAAAAGAGGACCAATGTCATGATCTATTGAAGATAGGGTTAAGACCTATAAA